>NW_016815070.1:694926-708389 GCF_001698545.2 Rhinopithecus bieti
TGTGATGTTCCCCTTCCCGAGTCCAAGTGATCTCATTGTTCAGTTCCCACCTATGAGTGAGAACATGCGGTATTTGGTTTTCTGTTCTTGTGATAGTTTGCTAAGAATGATGGTTTCCAGCTGCATCCATGTCCCTACAAAGGACACAAACTCATCCTTTTTTATGGCTGCATAGTATTCCACGGTGTGTATGTGCCACATTTTCTTAATCCAGTCTGTCACTGATGGACATTTGGGTTGATTCCAAGTCTTTGCTATTGTGAATAGTGCCGCAATGAACATACATGTACATGTGTCTTTATAGCAGCATGATTTACAATCCTTTGGGTATATGCCCAGTAGTGGGATGGCTGGGTCATATGGTACTTCTAGTTCTAGATCCCTGAGGAATCGCCATACTGTTTTCCATAATGGTTGAAATAGTTTACAATCCCACCAACAGTGTAAAAGTGTTCCTATTTCTTACTGGAGAGTTCTTTAACTCTACCTCCAGTTTAGGTAATTAGTTCTCAGAGTAATCTTAAGGTAATAGCCTAATCACGTAAGCAAATCAGTCATCATTACCTAGGGGAAGACAGAACCAATTTGAATATTTAGATGCATTAATTGGTGCAAATATTCTACAGTGTTTAGGTAGTAAATGACTTACCCTGATACCTCCAGTTTGCATTTTATCTGACAGAAAAGAACACCGGGAGCACACTACATCTTACAGTTATGGAAACCTCTTTGCCTTTGCTGTATAGGTTGAAAACAGGGGTGAAGGTAACTTCTTAGTAGGAGACTTGAGGCCCATAACTTTCTTCTATGACCCTTGCTCTTCTCCAATATCAAGTTTGCAGGGTGTTATTAGGATTAGCAATAAAGTTTTTTAAGCTTCTAGCAGACACCTGGCACATACTAGAGGGCTTCATAAATGGGATTAATTATTATTATTACTACTGCTATTATTACTATGTGATATTCCTATGAATCACGTTATAAAATAATTTTCTTTTTTTTTTTTAGAGAGACAGGGTTTCTATACCCCAGACTGGAATTCAGTGGCACAATCATAGCTCAATGCAGCCTCAAACTCCTGGGCTCAGGTATTCTTCCTGCGGAACTTAGACGATAGGTGTACGCCACTGCACCCAGCTAATTTTAAAAAATTTTTTTGTAGAGATGTGGTCTCATTCTGTTGCTCAGGCTGGTCTTGAACTCCTAACTTCAAGCAATCCTCCCATCTCAGCCTCCTAAAGTGCTGGGATTACAGGTGTGAACTGCCACACCCAACCCTAAAATGATTTTCATCATGGAATAAGTCTTAGGTAATTTCGAGACATACCTGGTGAGCAGAGAAGTATGCTTCATTAAATAATTTATTTGGAAGCAAAAGCATGTTCAAATTTATCAAATTAATATGACAGAGCCTTGAGGTCTGGTGTGTGTGTTAGGAAGGGCTGGTGGGGAAGTGCTGTATCTGGCCAGATTCAGATGCAACTGATGGGTCTTTGGCAAACTCAGGGGTTCCAGGCTTCACCCAGTCAGGAGGGGTTAGAAACAAGATCATACTTCTCCATCCCCAGTACCCATTGCTCCATGCAAGTCCATCTGTCATCTCTCACCTGGTAGGATGAGCACTCTTGACCCCTATGCAGTCTCCTAGACACAAACCATGCATCCCAGCAACTTCCCCTGTAGATTTTCCCAAAGCACAAATCTGTTTTTGTCTCAAATCCTTCCTTCCCCTGATGAGAACTTTTTCATTGCTCTCTCTTGCTCTTGGGACAGAGTCCAGACCACATGGATGGCAGAGGTAGATCTCTGGAGAGACCAAACTCCCTGAGAATAATTGATATCTCCATCCACATCACATGCAACCACCCCGTGTGTTTCACAAGTGCCTGCCTACGCTGGGAGCTTCTCTAGGTACAGGGAATACAGCAGTAAACAAAGAGCCTCAACCTCTAGTTGGATGGGGATGAAACACAATAAATAAATAATATAAAATATCACTTTATGTCAAATATTGATAAATACTATGAAGAAGCAGGTTTAACTGCTGACAAGAAAACCAGCAGAGTATTCCATGTATCGGATGGGTGTGGTGGCTCCAACCTATAATCCCAGCTGCTCGGGAGGCTGAGGCAGGAGGACTGCCTGAGCCCAGGAGTTGGAGGCTGCAGTTGGAGCTATGGTTGTGCTGCTGCATTCCAGCCTGGGTGACAGAGCAAGACCCTACCTCTATTTTTTTAAAGAATATTTTTAGCTCAAAGTCAGTTTATTCCCTACAGCAGTAAGGGAGAATACAACCTTGATAGTCGTAGAAGTGTCTCAGAAAGGGGAAGCCAGGTGGATATTTACAGCATTTTGGAGTCTGGATGGGCAGGTCTTCCAATGTAGGGATCTTGTTGGGATTGGGACCTCTCCTGAGTAAAGCAATAGTTATTATCTTTCTGGGCAAGAATTTTCTAGAACTAATAGCAAAGTCATGAAAGTCATGTTGATGGAGGTGGCTTTGGTCCCCAGTCCTAACAGTTAAGCTGCAGGACGCAAACTGTCTCAATTCTCTCAGGGCTAAGTACACAACAGAGATCACCCCAGGTCATTGCCTGGGGATGTTCTGTATGACCCCCAGCCTGGAGCTGCCAGATTTAGTAAACCAAAAATATTTTATCTGCCTGGCATGGTGGCTCACACTTGTAATCTCAGCACTTTGGGAGGCCAAGGTGGGAGGATTGCTTGAACCCAGGAGTTAGAGACCTGCCTAGGCAACATGGCAAAACCCTGTCTTTACAAAAAACACAAAAATTAATCGACATGCCTGTAGTCCTAGCTACTTGGGAGACTATGGTGGGATAATCGCCTGAGCCTGGGAGGTCGAGGCTGCAGTGAGCCATGATCACGCCACTGCACTCCAGCCTGGGCAACAGAGCAAGATCTTGCATCAACAAAAAAACTCTTTATCTGGCAATCCTATTAGAGTGCTGTCAGTTTTTCAAATGAACTGTCTATATATTGAGTCTTGTGTTTCACAAGGTACTAGTTGAGCCAAGCTGAGCTCTGCAGTTCCCTGGAGACTGCGACACAGGGTGGTGTTCAGTTCACCACAGTTCCCTCTCAGCTCTGGAGGGAATTTGAGTTTGGGAGCTCCACAGGGGACTCAGGTCCCTCCAGGGAGCTGGGTGTGCTTGGACAAGTTCTTCTCCATCTCCGTGCCCTGTAACATGAGCCTGACAATCAGAGGGTTTGCAGGCATCCCTCCAGCTCTGTGGACTGCCCACGTGGAGATTTTAGTGCTATTTTATATTAAATACAGTCATAAACATCCAACTCAGAGATGTTTGGCAACTATATGTGGCTGTTCTATTATTGGTTTGGAAATGTTTAGAAACTTGACCCCCAATTTTGTTATGGTCTCTTTGGTAACTGTTATTAGGTGGTGACCTAATAAGAAATTATTAACTAGGGAGCTATAACTTGGAAGCTTATAATTTTTTAAAGGACATTGATTTGTGCAGCCCTGATTAAAATACAATGAAGCCTGAGGCTTAAATGTTTTGTTCTGAAAGGTTGAAAGGGTGGGAATTGACTCTAAAAATGTATTGGCTTGAAAATTTTATTGAAATAATATTATTTGAAAAGCTTTGTGAGCATAGAATGATTTGACAAAAACTATTTGATGCTAGCTCCGGCAGCCTGGGAAAGCTGAGGGAATATAGGTTTCTTCAGATGAAGTCTGGAAAAATGCTTCCAGATTACCTCAGGGGTGAAAAGAAAATTATTATTCCATTCCACAACCCTGCTAATTCTTTTCAACATCAATCCAGTCAAGTAATTAGAACCCAAATGGAGGAAACATTTATAATTGTCATTTACTCCACTTACCAAAGGTGACTGTTTTGAGAAGCTCTGACAGGACAGAAAAAAAAAAAAATAAAGTGATTATGAAAGAAATGTGTGGCCAAATGGATCAGGCCTTCCTACACACATTCCCAGAAGCCAGTCACAGGCAGCAGGTAGGGATGGTTACAGATTAAAATAGGCCTCCTCAGCAGAGAAAATCTTCTGCTATAGCCTTGTCAATGGAGTGATAATGTGAGCTATTTCTCCTCCATCTCTGTCACCACAGATATATATCATGGAGCTCTTTGTTATTTAAAAGCATGTATAAGAAAGATTACCAACCCCTCATACCACAGGGAATGCTTCAGAAGTGAAATATGCAATCTTTTAGGGGTTACATTTAAAATACCTCCTCCCCTTTTATCATTATATTTCTTCACTTAGACTAGGCTAAAATAATGAGGTGTTTCTGCTGCTCTGAGAATTTTTTTTTTTTCTAATTTCTGAAATAATACCGTAGCTTGGAGATTAATGTTCAGGCTTTACCAAGATTACAACAAATGCATATTGCTTTGATCTAAATATTTCTCCAAAGGTTGTTGCTGATCATTCTCCCTTGCCTATAATATTCTAAGAAAGCTTTTGAATTTGCCAGCCTGATCCCCAGGGGGAAAAGAGTGTAGCTGCCTTCCCTTCCTTCCCCCTCATCTTCCCGAGGATACTCTGTTCTCAGTTTTGCCCAAATTAGTCCCAGGATTTCAGTTGTCTTTTTTGTCCAACATTCCATCATGCAATTCATTAACATCTTCACATGAAATATTTAACAGATGAGTTATGTCCTAATTCACATTGCAGTTTTAAATTGTTATTCATGTGGTAAGTCATTTATCTTGGACACCAACAGACCTCTGGAGTGGGCTCATATTTGATGTAAAGAAGGTTGGAGTTATTTTCCTTGATGCTCCAGAACAGTGGCCTTATTCCAAACCCTGGGTTAATAGTGAAATATTCCCAAAAAATGACATTCAGATTCATTGTTAGTTCTATTCGCAATTAACTGTTTTGAAAACAAACAGAAGAAAACATTTAAGCAAACGTGGCTTGGGTAATGGCTATTACCATTGACCGTTAACTAAGACAAGTTGGAATCCAAACATGCCAGGCCTTGTTACTATCACTGCTAGCAATCTTTGCCATGGTGCACAAAGAAATAAAAATTTAGAGACTGTCAAAGTGGGGGTGAGACTGGGTAAGAGATATTAACCAAGACATGTAAAAATACCCAGTGCCCTGATTAAGAAATATGACCACCTAGGAGGCTGATGATCTGGATGAGCATTTATTTGTATAATTCGGGTTTTGAGAAAAGTCACTTGACTCCTAAGAGCTGAAATACATGGGAAATCCTTAGCAGGTATTTTATGTATTATTAACTTGTTGTAGTTGTATTTCCTCTAATGAAGCTACAATTTTCTACTATATTCCTACCCATGGAATCTGTTGGAAGAAAATATCCTGTTTGTAGAACAAGGCAATGCAAGGCAGCTCTTGAATCTGTTTCTCTGCCTGGACACCACAGTGAAATAATTGTCCACATTTGCAATTGTCCAGCAGTAGCCAGGTCATTGAGAAGTTTTGTGGGCAGGTGGTCTGATTGATGTGCACAGGAAGCTGATGGCACCAGTATCATGGACAGCAGTCTTCTTGAGTTCTGTACCCCGACCTTTCTAACCTTGTCCTGAGTATGCATGAGTGATCACAATTCCAGAAGGGGTGAGTGACAGGGCGTCTTCTTCTGTTTTCATTTGCTTTTAACAGAGTGGTAGAAACAGGGTAACTTGTAAAGAAAGGGAATTCACTTCTTAAAGCCTCTTCTCAGAGGCTGAGAAGTCCAAGTTCAAGGGGCCCCCCGTGGTGAGGGCCTTGCTGGTGGGGGCTCTGCAGAGTCCCAGAGAGGCACAGGGCATCGCATGGTGAGGGGACTGAGTGTGCTCACTCAGGTCTCTCTCCCTCTTCCTGTAAAGCCACCAGTCTCACTCTCATAATGACTCATTAATCTGTTAACCCATTAATCTATTAATAGATTAATCCTTTCATGAGGGCAGAGTCCTCAGGACCCAATCACCTCTTAAAGGTGCCACCTCGTAATACTGCTGCATTAGGGGTCAAATTTCAACGTGAGTTTCAGAGAAGAGCAGCATTCAAACCATAGCACAGGTTTTGAATGGTGTAGCACACTTTTCCTTAATCCTAAAGGAAAAAGATTCATTCTGTAAGAGCCTGCTTGGCTGATAGCATGACTTTGTAATGCATTTACTCACTGATACAACACTCTAAGGAACATTTCTAGTAGTGGACAGTTTGCCTTGGTCATAGGTGAATTTTCTGCTCACTCTCAACATGATTGGCATGAAAGATATATTAGCCATGAAACACAAGAATAAAGAATAAAAGCTCTAGGAGCAAATCACAACATGAATGATGACAACGCTATCAACTAGTTAGAGTGTTTTAATACCCATGATTTTATTTACTCTCATTGATTTTTGTCCCACAAAAGTTCTGCTCAGAAGCTAGAGCTGGTGCAACTCTTATTGGTGGAGACAGAGAGGTAAAGTGACATACCCAAGGGGACACAGCAGTGATCTTAAAAATAGGGTTTGCAATCAGTTCTCCCAGCAAAACAATTCCTGATTGGAGTTCACTGATGGTGGCAGGATTGTTTTTCTGCCTTTTGGATGAGCTCTCTGTGTGTATGTGAATATACTGTATGGACTTGGAGGGCTGGACAAATGGAAATAGGGGTGTTTGGGTGAGCTTGTGTGCCAGGTATAGTGAGCACTATTTTACAGACCGGATCTGTGCCCCTCCAGTATGTTGCAAGTTGAGGCCAACCCCAGGGAAAATTATTTCTAAATGAATACAATATGAAAAAAGTTGTTTTATTTCTAATTTTATATGTAACATTGTTATTTCGTGAGTTTCAGATTACACTTGAATGCATGTCTATTAACATGATATGAGATGCATGCATGATTTCATCTTGAATGCATTAAACATAATAGCACTGCAAATGTAATTTGTAGTCTCAAGTTTTATAAAGCAAAATAAATAAATCTTGAGGGTGGTTGTTGCATTGATTTCTTTAGGGTTCGTTCAAACTCATTACCAACTTCCCCTTGTAAGTCCAGGTTGTCTCATGCTGGCAGTCCTGTTTGCTCTAAACCCCCTATACCTAAGTCATCTCATTTCTTCTACCTCTGGGGAGTGGTAGTATGAACAGGTTTGTGGAGAACTGTACCTTCTATCCTTAAGGAGTGCTATGGTCCAGTTCTTTTCTATGGTTCCTTCTAGGATCACTGGTCATCATCCAATAAAGGTCTCTGCAATGATGGAAATGTTCTAGATCTGCATGGTCCAGTACCATAGCCTCTAGCCCCCTGTGGCTGTTGAGCACTTGACATCTAACTAGTGTTAACTAAGGAACTGAATTATGACTATTATTTAATTTTAATTAATTTTTATTTAAATAGCCACATGTAACTAATGGCCACCAATTTGGACAGCACAGGATCAGAGCATTCTAGCCTGTCCCTAGATTCAAATATGCTGATCACTGGCATTCTACAAATCAAATGGTCTATGTATTTTGGAGCTTGGATGATGCCCTGCGTTCATTTCTGTCAGCTCTGGGGATGCTGAAGTGTGAATCTCTCTTCGGTGATTTCGCTGCTCTCCCCAGGCCTCTACCCCTGGCGGTTGTGTCTCTCACATCTTTTTGTCAATACACCTATCACCCAGCATATACTGGGTTTCTGATAAACATGAGAGAAAGGACTGGAAGAAGGGAGGGTAAAAGTAGATAGGAAGGAAGTTAAACAGTTGGGAAAAGAGGAAGTCTGGAAGGAAGATCCTTTATTGAAGTTTCAATATCTGTAGTCAAGCCTTCTTAGAGTATTGAGAGGAGTTGTGAGAACAGTCACATGGATAGTTCAAAAGAGACGTCAGTGCTTCAGATGCCTGAATATTTCATATGAAAAGATTCTGGGCTCTTTGAGATGACAATTCTTATAACAATAATTTTGCTGTTTTGTTGATTTCCAAAGACCTTCCCAGCATCTTGGGGTCACTGTCCTAGGAGGCTCACCCCATACTGACACATTGGGAAGGATCCTATGGGATAATATTTTCTGGATTGGTTGTGTTCCTGGGTGGTGTGTAAGATATCAACAGATGCAGTTGTGTAAAGGGACTTTGTCTCTATCTATGTGATGAAGATTCCCAGCAGGGAGGGAGCCCTGGGGCATCTGTAATCAGATTGAAGGAGCACTGTGACCTCCAGGGAAATATGTTGATGATTTTCTAGACTGTCTAAAATATTACAAACCTCAGGAATGGTGATTTTATTTTCTGTAACTCTCCTTGGGACTTGAGTTTCACAAAAGCATTTGCTGTCTTTGTTTTCCTTATTAAATTAGCAAGGATAACTTAAATCAGTGTACTGTTACGGCTTGAAATGTTGCTGAAAGAACAAAATAGATGGGCTTGACAAATGTCTCAGGTTCCATTTAGGTTATGTGGGAGCTGAAAGGAGAGAGTGGGACTCACTGAAGTAGTCGTGTTTTCTCTGATAAAGGTCGAAAAAGAAAAATGTGGACCAAAACAAAGGAAAATAGTGAAAGGAAGCTACACTTCTGTTTGTGGCAGGTGATATATTTGTTTTCTAAATATAGCTGGCCATAGGATTCCCTTAAGTATTTTTGTTTATTTGCTTGTCTGTTGGGGGAGAGGGGTATTCTTATTTTTTTGTTGCCTTGTTTTTTGCACTTTAAATCATTTTCACTCTTAAGAAATAATTAGCTCAATCCCATTACTCTCGATCCCTTACACTCATTCTCCCATTTCCCATTTTACAGACCCTTTCCCTAGCACTTCCTCTGCAAGCTTTCAGAGTGGACTTTCTAAAAATATAAACCTGGTCCTGCCACTTCGATACTAAAGACCTTCAATGGCACCAATAGCAGATGTCAGAATACTTTTTCTGTAAAGGACCAATAGTAAATAACTGAGGTTTTGTGGGCCATGCAGTCTCAATTAAAACTACTCAGCTCTGCCATTGGAGTCATAGACAGTATGCAAACCAATTAGTGTGACTGTGCTGCAAGAAAACTTTATTTACAAAAAGAGGCTGGATTTGCCCATTGGACCAATCTCTGGCCTACATGATACTCTTGAAGCTTTGGCCTGACATTCAAGACCTTTTGCCATTTGACCTCAGCCTGAGCAACTGGGTCCCGTTCCCATTCTTCTCAAGCCTCTGAACAAATGATGGTCTTTAAAAAGGTTCTCTCCCTTTCCCTCCCTTCGTGTTTCCTCCATTTGGATTGCCATCTTCCCTAGCTTCCTACTGTTCTGTGAGTGGGCTCTCCATTCCTCACCTTACACAAAGCTCTCACCAGTGCCCCCCAGGCCAAGTCAGCCCCATTCTTTGCATGCTCTGGTTCTTTATGCCTCTAGTGTAGCTTTTACAATGGATCTACTCCTCAACTGGACATGGAGGGAGCTTAGTACCCAGTGTAGAGGTTAGTACCCACTGAACAAATGGTCGTGAAGTTGATCCATCAATGAAATTGTGAGTCTCTTAATCATAGGAGAGTATGTTAACTTATGGGTAAAACACTGCAAACCCCAGATATGCCACAGGAAGCCAGGGGCCAGTGTTACTGGAAAGGGGATGAGGTCAGCCAGCAGGAGCACAGCTAGGTCAAAACTAGCAGAACAATTGCAGCCGGGACTATCCAGGAGCCTTTGGGCAACAACTTCATGGCACAGGCGGGGGTGTGAGTGAGGAGGGAGGGAAGCAGTGTCTAGTTCAGGGCATCAGGACCAGGACGAGGATGCAGCCTGCTGGAGAGAGATCAGAGAGAAGCAGCCTGCATGATTAATGGGATGGAGGGACTGACTCATGAGAAAAGATGAAAGCACCCCAAGGAGCTGGGGTAGAGTGACCGACAGGGGCAGATGAGAGCAGGCTGCAAGTATGTGAGATGGATAAACACCCAGAGGGGAGCAGCTGGCTTCATCAGGGAGGTGAAGATGAGGGCTCAACCAGAGAACAGGGGTGGGGGTCTCCGAAAGGGCATCGGGAGACTCATGGAAGCTCAGGAGATGACAGGTGGGCCCAAGATAGCTCTGGGCTGTTGGAGGGAGAAGCACCATGGAAAGGCTACCCTGGAGTGACTCTTTCATGCAGTCCTGATGCTCTACCCTGTAAGGCCTTGCAGCTTGCCCTTGGCTCTGAGATGTGGCCTTAGCCTTACTCTCTGCCTGACAGCCTGGTGGGGGCTGGCCGGGGAGCACTGCGGGAGGGGAGCTGTAAAGAGGCACACAGAGGAGGACACATGAACTCATTTCCCACCCTCCTCTTAGATACCAGTTATTGGTTGTCACAACAATTTCGAGGCCTCTCCTCTGAAGTCAGTTTTCAGCCAGCCCCTGCCTGTCTTTGGTGAAACCGGAGATACTTGTTCCAAGCCCAGCACTCACCCCCGCCTGCCAGTGCATCTGATCAGAGTTCAGCCCGGACCCTGTTTCGCATCCTGCACCCTGGCCTGTCAGGCATTTGGAAGATGAGATTTATTTGAAATGCAGCCAACCGCCATCAGACTGAAGATCAGCTTCCTTCAGGCATTCTCTGAAACGTCCTCCAATGCCGGGAAGAACAGCTTGTGTTGTATAGTCTGGCCAAGTGGCCTGCATCACAGTAGATCCCCAACAGCTGATTTACTAAAGCCATCCTCCACCTTGGCTGTGCGTGGGAATCATCTGGGACACTTATGAAACGTACCCAAGCTAGCCACATGGCTCACACCTGTAATCCCAGCACTTTGGGAGTTTGAGGCAGGCAGGTCACTTGAGCCCAGGAGTTAGAGATCAGCCTGGCCAACATGGTGAAACTTCATCTCTACAAAAAATACAAAAATTAGCCAGGTGTGGTGGTGCACGCCTGTAATCCCAGCTACTAGGGAGGCTGAGTCATGAGAATCACTTGAATCCAGGAAGCAGAGGTTCATCTTATTTTTCTCCATGAAAACAAAAGAAAAATTTTCTCAGTGGTGAGCTGAGATCATACCACTGCACCCTAGCCTGGACAACAGAGTGAGACTCTGTCTCAAACAAACAAACAATTCACACAGCTGTTATTCTTCTATATTTCTCTCTAACTGCTGACTATAATATCACTTGGAAGCTTTTTTAAAAAGCAAGCATATACTGATGGGTCATCTGTGTAGTCAGCATCTTGCTGGGGGCAGGGGTCCAGCAGGGAGCAAGAACAGATCCTCATTCTTGGGGAAGTTGTGTTCCAGAGAACAAAGGACACTAAGGGCAGAGCAGAATGATCCTGGGACACCGACATGGTGCATTTCAGAAGCTTTTCATATTCTGCACATTACAGCCATGCACTGCTCTAGTCTTTATCCTAGAGTCTGAAATTCTAAGTCCAAACACAGATGGCAAATCTCTCCCAAGGTACACACCCAGTTAACCTTTACTCTCAGGGCTTGCTTCAACAATTTCTTTAGGAAGTAGAAATGCCCTTGATAGTTATCAGGGTAACAACAGCCCGAGACCTTTATGAATCTCCAAGTTCCTGAAGCCAGCACAACTATGATTACCCAAATAGGAGGTCCAATATAGTGGCACGCAAAATTTTAAGAGTATTTAAGTGATTTTTTTCCTTACAATTGTGTATTTCTTTTGATGGGTGTTCCAGTGTTATTTAGGTTGAATTACTGTAGGTCTTTAAGCAAAAGAAAGAAATGTGGAAAAATAGATAAGAGTATTGGTGGTATGCAGATATGGCAAAAATTGGGAGGTTGTGTGCAGCAGACTAAAGTTTGCAAAACTGCGCTGGGGTAAATGACGTGCTCCAGGGAATTCAGTATTTCCTGTAGTCTCACTCTGCCGAACGCCTCTCAAGTTTTCCCACCAACTGAGGAGCATTTTGCCGTTTTTCCATTTTACCTCCTGAGATGGTTTCAAGTCTTTCAAGTGGTTTGGGCTTCGTGGAGAAAAATAAGATGAACTTCCTCATGTTATAGTTTTGAGGTTCCACTAAATTTCACTTCCCTAAGTTCCAAGTCACATTCTTAACCTCTTCTCTTTTTGGCTGTTTCTGTCACTAGAACTAGCATTCACTGTTGCTTTAGGAAGCTTTTCACAGACAAAGAAAAAATTACATAATTTTACCAAAGTTCCATGGGAGAGAAGAACCTTGAGATGTGGACTCTAGGAGGCCAGTTAAACTAAGTCACATTATAGTGAAGTGACTCACTTCTGAATACCAGCCTCATGACAACTGCTTTTCAAATGTTACGTCTCAAAAATACATGCAGAGTACACATTTTAGACATGCAAGTTCAAACAGTAATAGCTGATACAGGAACTGACGTAATAGTGATCTTTTGAATTTTTTTCTTTCCTCTTCTCAGGTTGTGTTGGGGTGGGGATGGGGCAGGGGTGCAAGTATATGAATTTTAGAAACGCCAAAGTAACATGTCTCCTTAGAGCCATCTACACTGTGCTGTTTGTCTTGTATCGAGAGTTCTATGAGTGCAGGTAAACTTGAGAATTCTTTACCTGAGAGATAAAATGTTTTAGTTGTATGCTTCACTGTACATTTTATTTTATATGCTTATATCAGCTTCTTGCCATGATGGATAATTTTCAATGATAATCTTAAATAATTGTGTAAAGGGATCACTAATGCCTTATTTATAACTTGTCCCAGCTGTAGGCATTCAGATGAAACTTGAATTTTTCCAAAGGAAGTTCTGGACTGCCAGCAGACAGGTAAGTTATAATCGGCATCTTGAAGCATTAGTGACACTGTTATTATACAGGTGTTCACATTTGGGTACCTGGAGCCTAAAAGTGCCAGATTTCCGATGAATGTTTGTAAAAAGAACTGCCGGCTGCTCAGATTACCTTTCATTTCATTGCAAAATAAAGGGCTGTCAGCATGTTAGACACCACATGCTGAGCAAAGCAGGGAATTTGCTCCTAGGAACAGCTTTAATTGTGGCATCAAGATAGTGACCTTCCAAAGGAGTTTTTCTTTTAAGTATTGGGGCCTTTTGTGTGATTTTCATACTGACTTTCTCCTAATCGTATGGTCGTGCCTGGTTACTTACTTATGAATCTCATTATCAAAATTGTGAAACCCTTTACGTAACTAGTTTCTCCAAAACATATATCTGACTTCTTTGTTCACAGGGTCTACCTTGGAGAACCTGGGAACATTTTTTTCTTTTTGCTGTGCTCTCTGTGCTAAGTCATCTCGGTGGTATTTGTTGAGTAATTTGGTAGAAAGGGCCACTGATAAGTTGCTTCCATCTGCCCAAGAATAAATGTTAGAATCATTTATCATCCCTTAAATTAAAATACTTTAGGAAACTATAAACTAAGCAGACAGACAGGGGTTTTTTAAAGTCATTGAGAATTAATGAATTTATATTAAATAATTACATAATTATATTTTTAGTTACCAAAAGATTTGAGATCTTAAAAAGATGTCATTACTATTTAATGACAACATAAAGTAGATAAAAAAGAGCCAACTTCCCCTCAATTTT
>NW_016815070.1:708725-733225 GCF_001698545.2 Rhinopithecus bieti
TTTTTTGAGACAGTCCTGCTCTGTTGCCCAGGCTGGAGTGCACTGGTGCGATCTCAGCTCACTGCACCCTCCACCTCCCTGGTTCAAGTGATTCTCCTGCCTCAGCCTCCTAAGTAGCTGGGATTACAGGCGCCTGCCACCACACTAGGGTAGTTTTTGTATGTTTTAGTAGAGACGGGGTTTCACCATGTTGGCCAGGCTGGTCTCAAACTCCTGACCTCAAGTGATCCGCCCGCCTTTGCCTCCCAAAGTGCAGGGATTACAGGTGTGAGCGCCTGCCCCCCCCCCCCCCCCCCCCACCAACTGTTTCATACATCTTTTATTTTACATTACTATTTGGAATTGATATTGATTCCAGAGATGGTAGACCAGACACATCATGGAGCATTCCTTTTCAATGAAATTGGGTATTTGAATTCTAGCCCATGACTTGGATAGCTTGTCCTTAAGTAGCTCAGTGGCAGCCACAGCAGACACTGGGATGCCCAAGGAACATAGTAACACATTTCCCTCTGCTTTTTGCCTTCCCAGTGTGCCTCCCTGGATGGCAAATGCTCCATCAGCTGCGATGATGAGGTAAGATGGCCTCCTGGTCCTGTTTCTACCCCTGTGGAGAGAAGGTGACAGATGGTGCTTTATGACTGAGGGAATGCCCTTATAAACAGGGCCAGGTTGACACATTGCACTGGGCCAATCTAAAAAAAATAATCATTTGCTTTATTTGCTTTGTTTCTTTTTTGTTGTCATTCCCCACCTCCCAGCAGTTTATGACAGCTGGAAATGTGCTTTAAATGTCTCATGGACAGCACTATTGGAATTTTGACATTTTGTAGGAAATAATACAAACTCCTACTGTTTGGAGCTCACATTACACTTCTCAGACCTTTTTCTACATGCCTTAATCTCTTTCCATCCTTGTAACAACCCGTGAAATAGGTAGGACTTGTTGACCCATCTTACAGATAAGAAAAACTGAGGATCAGAGAAATTAAGTGACTCAGCTAACTTCATGTAATAAGCAAACAAAAAATCTAGGAGTTAAAACTTTGAAACTCAGAATTTTCTTTCTAGTATACTGCTTCTCTCCTACAACGCTTTTCTCCTGTTTTCTTTTCTCTCTTTCTTTCTCCTCTCCTGTCCTCTCTCTCTCTGTCTCCTCTTCTCTTCTCCTCTCCTCTCCTCCACACCCCTCTCCTCCCCTCCCCTCCTCTCCCTTCCCCTCCTCTCCCCACCCTTCCTCTTCCCTCCCTTCTTCTCCCCTCCCCTCTTCTCTCCTCTCTTCTTTCTCTCTCTGTCTTTTGGGAGGAGGGATTTTAATCCTACACATGCACAATGGAAGAAGAAACTGTGCCACTACCCAAAGTGCTTCCATCTGCCTTGTGTTTTTGTACCATCCCATCCCATACCCTCTGCCCCATGGAGCAGGCAGAAGCATTGGTGGCCTTTTCACTTTCACTTCTCCTGAGGTAGCCTTTCTCTCTCTGCATCAGCGAAACAGCAGTCAATATGTAAACCAGACCTTATAAATAGTCACATATTTATATTCCTTCTGGTTATCACGAGGACTTAAGAAATCCTAACCAAACAATTTCAACCCAGAAAACATAGATTAGGAAGTAGATTTCAAAAAAGTGGACAAAGGAAAAACAAGTAAGGAAATACAAAAGGAAGTCCAGGATGAAGTTAAAACAAAATGCTAGGTCCCAGAAGATCTGGCTGCTGGTTAGAAAATCATAATCATTGTATGAGTCACAGTATCAAAAAAAAAAAAAAGAGGCCAGTCAGCAAAGTTTTCTGCAGAAGCCCAAGTTTTTGTGATCATCAGATCAAAACTAATTTCCCCTTAGGAAAGAACACTCGGTAAAGTTATATGGTCCACACCCTTTTCAGCAAGTTCAGGGATAATTTTCGTAGGATAGTCGAGTGGGCCTCAAGCCTCTCCCATGTCTTTGAGACATTTATTGTCTTACTGGAATGCTCAGCTCAAGAACAACACAACTCAATAGTAATAGTGATTGATCAGTGTCTTGAGGCCCTATGTTAAGCTCTTCACTTGCACAGTGGGTATAATTATGAATCCAATTTTACAGTAAGAGGAATGAGGATGGTTAGTTGGTTAGTTGGCTGATTGTACAGATGGTTGGACAAGTGGCTGATGGTTAGGGCAGTAGCTTGGATGGTTGGTTGGCTCATTGGTTGGTTGGTTAGGTAGTTGGTTGGTTGATTGCATAGACAGTTGGATAGTTGGTTAAACAATTTTATAATTAAAGCCAGAGACAGTAATCTTCCCAGAACCCACACTGCCTCAGTGCATCCTCATATAAAAACAAGTAGAAATGGATTTCCGCTTAGAGTTGGAAATATCTAATATATGTCCATTATTCAATGACTGCTTTCACAGGTGGTCTAACCTGGTGGTTAAAGGCAAAACTATTTACACTGACTAGCTTTGAGTTGTGAGTCTGACAGTAATAAAATAAGTGACCTTGGGCAAGTTTCCAAATCTTTCCATGCCTCAGTTTTCTCAGCTATACAATGGGAATAGCAATATCCACCTCACAGAGTAATGGTGAAGAATGAAGAGATAAGATACAAACAATGCATGGTATGGCTCCTGGAAATGATAAGCATTCAATAAACGTTGGTTATAAATTAAAAAAAAAAAAAAAAAAAAAAAAACTCCGAAGATGTTTTCTTCCATGTTGTGGTTTCAGGTTGTTGGATTTAAAACCTCAGACAGCAATGGTATATACACTTTAGGCAAGTGACAATTTCCCCTGGGCATAGTGAGCACGGGCTGTGACCTCTTGCTCACTACTAACAATATTCTTTTTAGCAACCGTTGGGATAAACCCCAATTCAAATGTCATTTAAAGGTTCACATGCTTTGAAAATGAAGCCTTGAAGTTGCCCTGATTTCTGAACTTGATCTGATGCTCAAATGTCCTGAGTTTGTACTTTGAAGCTGTCATCCATTGTCCTGTTTGACTCTTAAATTTTGGCTCCAGGCAACCAATTGATACTGTTTTAAATAGAAAAGTCAGCCCTGCCTTCTCAGCAAGGCCCCTCTCCATTGTTTCAGCAGACTCTTGCCATGTTTTATTCTCTTTTTTGTAACTTTTAATTAGGCATATGAGACCATATTCCTCCTCTCCCCCAACTGCCCTCGAATGATCAGGTCCCCATTAAAAACAGCTGTGGGGGCTCATTAAGTTCAGTGCTTCTGGCTTCTCCATTGCACTTATGACCTGCCCAACTCCCTCAGGCTTATCAGACAGGCATAGCCTTAGATCCACTCCAGCCCCTTTGTCTCCCCCATCAATGCGCTCTCTGGGCCTTGGCAGGAGTGCCCTGGCTGGTAGGTGGAGCCAGTGTGCCAGATGCTCTGCCATCTTGTAGAGGTGCATCTTTGGTTGGTCCAGTCAGAACCTGAGCCATGTGACTTGGAGGGCCTGGCTATGGGGCTGACTTTTAAGGAGCTCCATTTCACCCAGGGTGAATGTTAACTTCTGAGCCATCGAGGCAACAGTTTACACACTCACTCCTTCCTTCAAGGCATATTTACCAAGCCCTTCTTAGGCACCTGGTGCCTGGCTGAGCACTGGGCAGGCAACGGGAAGCAAAGTCAGAAAATGCCCTGCTCTCCTGGAGCTTACTGGTTAGCAGAAGAGATAAACTTATATGATCAGCAATTGTGATAAGTCCTGCAGAGTAAACCGACATGCAGTAGTCAGAGAAGGCTTCTCTGAGGGGGTAACATTTAAGTCAGCTGAAGAAGGAGGTGACGTTGAAGACAATTCCTGAAGCCTGAGAAGAGCTTTGCAAGCAGAGAACACCACTGTAGAGGCACCAAAGTGGCAAAGGGTCATTGTGGTCAAGGAAAACACAGTTAGCATTCGGGACAGAAGGGAGGAATGAGGGCCATGTTCACCTCTGATCTCAGTGTGACCTGTAGGTGCTAGTGTTTCCTCACTGCATTCAGTATCTTCCACGCACCTGTGCAACACTTCTCATCGCCTGATGAGAGTACCAGGAGTTGGCAAAGACGGTGGAAGGTGAGAAGGTGTCTCCTACTGAGGCATTGGAAGAGGTGTGAGGGCAGTGAGAGGATCGAAAACTTCATGATCAAAATCAGCTCTACCCTTTCTTGTTCCAAAGGAATAGAGGCTAATAACCCCTATTAAAAAATCTCTAAGACTTTTTGAGGCCTTGTAGGCATTTCCTCTGGCATCAGAAAACCGGCTTGAATTATGTGACAGGGCGACGAGAAGGGCTGCCTCCAGGCAGCCAGGCGCCTGCCTGCATGTTGGACCGCCCAGCTCAACCAGAGGGTGGGTTTGAGGATCATTTGAATAGCGACAGAGGACAGGGGGGCACAGGTGGCCCCTACCAAGCACATCTTTCCCAAGTGATCCCTCTGCAATACATTTTTTCAAAAGACAGTGTTTTTGATATGATCATTAGTTAATGCAAAGATAGAGCAAATGATGTGAAATAAGTGTCAAGCGTATTCCACAATGGAAATATTAGGGATTGGATCATGAGACCTGGAGAAAAGTAGCAAGGAGCGGCACCTTCCTGTGCCTGAGGTACAGAGATTCAGGTCCCACTCTCAGATGCAAGAACCTAATGTGTGTGTGTGTGTTTCTCTCACCGTCTCTCACCACAAATGAAGACAGCAGGCAGGACAATACCAGGTTTCTAAGTGAGTTGTTTCACCAATCAAAACAAACAAAAGGCATCCTTCCAAACAGAAGGCAAAAAGCAACAAAGATCAGCCCATGACCAGGACCTCCTGCTATAAACTATGTAACAACTTCCCTTTCTGAAAAACTGTGAAGTTGTAACATTAGGATACTTGTAAAAATGATACATCGTAGGTGACCAATAAACATTTGCTGAGCAGATGGAAGCCTGTGTTCTTGGAGGACTTACTATGCACTAGGTACTATGCTCCGTACTTCACATGCACCCTCCCATTTAATCTTCTCAGCAACATTATGAAATAGTTGCTGCTATCTCCATCTTTCAGATCAGAAAACAGATTCCAAGTGTTAGAAAGACTTTCGAGGTCACACCCATAGCAAATGTCATAGTCTCTGATTCTCAAACTGCTGTCTTAGCCGTTAGGCTAGTACCCCTTCCAGGTACGCAAGGTTAGTACTGCCATTTGTCACTCCCAGGCACCCTGCCCTTCCAATCTGTGACTGCCCAATTGCCATGGCCTGGGTTTAGGCTTTAACTTCAGGTATCTACCTAATCCACCTCTGTGACTAAGAATCAGACTTCTCTGAGTAATACTGAGCCATCCGAATAGTTGCAGGAAGATGCCTTTTTTAAAACATCAACTTCCCTCTGTGCTCTCCACCCCAGCCTTTAGTGCTGCATTTTTAAAACAACCTCATCCCCAGATGTTTTGCCAAAGGTATTTGTGGAGTAGGTGCTTACATGTGTCTGTTTGAGCTCCTAATTTCTCCAGGCTCTTCAACTTCTTAGTGCACCCTTGGGGCAGGGTGACAGATAGACATCTTCTAAGATGTTGGGCTTAATTTGGGAGAAAAGGGTAGCACAGTGAGGGAAAGCTGAGAAAATAGTTCCCCTGTTTCCTTTTATTGGACAGGTCATATGGAGATGGCAAGTGAATATTATTTATTGTAAAGTGACATGGAAAAAACAATTGATCAGACTGGATTCTAGCTAATTCTGTCCTGATTTATCCATAAACCCAGCACTCTGACTCCCTAACTCCAATGGGCTTACTCCACTCCACTCTACTTCTCAATAATATTTTAATCCAAGTGGTCATTGACAGGGAGGTCTGTTTAGAAAGTCATCTTGTCACTCAATTTGCCTTTTAATGTTTACAGTTAGACAAAGTAACAGCAGTGTCTATAAAGAAAATGTGGCTCACACCTGTAATCCCAGCACTTTGGGAGGTCAAGGCAGGTGGATCACTTGAGGTCAGGAGTTTGAGAGCAGCCTGGCCAACATGATGAAATCCCATCTTTACTAAACATACAAAAATTAGCCAGGCATTGGGGTGTACACCTGTAGTCTCAGCTACTGAGGAGGCTGAGGCAGGAGAATCACTTGAACTTGGGAGGCAGAGGTTGCAGTGAGCTGAGATCACGCCACTGCACTCCAGCCTGGGTGACAGAGTGAGACTCCATCTCAAAAAAAAATTGCAGTGGCACCTTTCAGATTCAGTGACCAAGGTCTATGTCGATGACACAGCACCCTGCCTTGGACTTGTAATTTTCCTCAGTGATTTGTAAATCCCAATGTCGGCAGTACCTGTTTCTTGCTTGATATGGTGTACAAGTCTTTTTATACTCAGTGTGACCTTGAAATTCCAAGTTAGCCATAAACAAGTATGGTAAGGCATCTTCTCTGCTGCCAAATTTCTGTCCTGGAATCTTAATATAAGAGGGAAAAGTTGACTTAAAATAGTGTTAAATAGAAGCATGATACAAGAAATAAATACCAACTGGTACTCAGTGTAGAAGAAATAAATGCTGTTCCCCAGCCCATGCACAGGAAATGTGGCTACTTTGCTGGGGAAGATGTGAGGCCCAGGCCAGGCACAGTGGCTCACGCCTGTAATCCCAGCACTTTGGGAGGCCAAGGCAGGAGGATCACTTGAGGCCAAGAGTTCAAGACCAGCCTGGGCAACATGGTGAAACCCTGTCTCTATTTTAAAAATACACAAAAAATAGCTGGATGTGGCAGCATATGCCTGTAATCCCAGCTACTCAGGAGGCTGAGGCAGGAGAATCACTTGAACCCGGGAGGCAGAGGTTGCAGTGAGCTAAGATCACACCATTGCACTCCAGCCTGGGCAACAGAGTAAGACTCGGTCTCAAAAAAAGAAAAGAAAAGAAAAAAGTAAGTGGCCCCCTTTGGTGGAAATGGAAGCTTGGGCATGTTGTCCTTCAGGAGCCCTGGCCAGTTCTCCGCCTTGTTCCTCTTCCCATCATTGTCTGCTACGATGTAGAGCAATCTTACCAAAATGAGTGGTTCGTTAAGTGTATTTTTAGACTCTAGCCTATAATGGACTTATTTTTTTCTTCCATAGGTTATTCCATAGCAAGTTGCAGATACGGATAGAAAAATCCCCCTAAGCTTTGTCTTGGTTCAGATATTAGCTTAAGAATTGCTATGCCCAGGGAGTCTAGGAACCTATAATTGGGGTTGATACCACTTGACCTAACTGACCCAGATGTCAGTCTCTTTTATTGTTTTTACTTGCTTTCAGCCACAATAATAACACCCCAGATACTTGGTACATTGATTTTTCTGCCATTTGTTGTGGTTTCCTTTGGTAGCAGGTGTCAGCCAAAGTCTGTCTTAGATATCCATAGAGTTTAGATATAGATATAGATATAGATATAGATATAGATATAGATACACACATACACATTATATAAAGGGATTGCTTTTTTCAAACAAGGAAAGCCTTTCTTGAGCAGGCAGCATCCCTAGACCCTAACTGTGTCCTGCTGTCTTTTAGAAAGTAAGGGTGGGGGTCAGCCAGTAGAAGGAGTGTGGGCTTTGGAGTCCCATAGTAATGGACTCAAGTCTCACTTGTGTGTATGTGACCTTGGAGAAGACAACACCTCTGGGGCTCAGTTTTCTCTTCTTTCCAAGAGAAAAATCCCCTGCTTGACACTGTGAAGTGAGGTTTTCATGAGTTGATGTCCTCCTGTAGCTGCCATCCTCCTATTCTTCTTCTTACATTCTTATTGTTATTATTATTAGTGACAGTCATGTATTTATGAAAAACCTCTTTGTGTGATAGTTTTCATCTGGTATTCTCCCAAGGTGGCCACTCCCCTATTTTTGCAGCTTGGTTTTCCAAGTTCTGAGTTAAAACAGTGTTTGCCGCTGCTCCAGAGCTCTCAGCTCTGTTGCTTCCACACCAGAAGCAGGAGTGGGAGGGAGCAGGGCAGACGCCTGAGAAGTGAATCTTCTGATCTCCCTTCTACTGCTGCTGGCTGTTATGAGGAGCATCATAAGGAGGGCCTCGTTCTAAGAAGAAAGGTCAGAAAAAGAACCAAATATTTACAGAAAATAATAAAACATTATTTTGAATATTTTTCTCTAAATAAAGTGGAAAGTATGAAACTGGGCTTATTTTCTAAATAAATTTAGATTATATTTGCAACTGTACTCTAATTTTCCACAGAAACAAATGGGGTTTAGGGGCCAAGAGTTTAGTGTTTCTGATAAGATGATAAAATACCACAGTATGAAGTCCTTCACTTTACATTTGATTTTTCTCGGAATGAGCACAAAAAGGGTCAAATACAGTAAAGAATTTGATCAATTTTCCCAGGTACTTTTCTTAGTCCTTTGCTGTTGAAATTATTCTCTTTGGAAGTACGTCTTATGTCTTCTTTGTGGCAAGTATTTTTTCATCTTTCTGCCTCTGACAAATTCTGATGTACCAATGGCTTCCTGTGTGATTGGAGCTGTTCAACATTACTTTTATGGACTTCATGAAATCTTGCCTCTTTCTCAAGATGTTCAATTGACTTTATAATCTATTTGCCTTGTACCTGTATTGCATTGCTCAATATTTACAATATTAGGCAAACAGAAAGATACTGACCAAAGATGTAGGTCTAATAGCAAGAGTATTAATTAGTTAGAGATGTTGGAATAGGGACTAAGTTTATAATTAGGAGTAGAGGTTATGATGATTGATGATTTGTGGCATTATATGCAACTGTGGGGATTTGAATATTGACAATATCTGAATATGGAGGCAACTTCTGTACTCAACAGTATTTACTGATTCAACAGAGGTTAGCCTCCCCTTGCCTCAGTGTCTGTATCCGCAGAATGAGCATCATGATGTTACTGGAAAGGGATCCCAGTCCAGATCCCAAGAGAGGGTTCTTGGACCTCACACAAGAAAGAATTCAGGGAAAGTCCACAGAGTAAAGTGAAAACAAGTTTATTAAGAACATAAAGGAATAAAAGAATGGCTACTCCATAGGCAGAGCAGCCCTGAGGGCTGCTGGTTGCCCATTTTTGTCATTATTTCTTGATGATATGCTAAACAATGGGTGGATTATTCGTGCCTCTCCTTTTTAGACCATATAAGGTATCTTCCTGACGTTGCCATGGCATTTGTAAACTGTCATGGCACTGGTGGGAGTGTAGCAGTGAGAATGACCAGAGGTCACTCTCATCACCATCTTGGTTTGGGTGGGTTTTAGCCAGCTTCTTTACTGCAACCTGTTTATCAGCAAGATCTTTATGACCTGTATCTTGTGCTGACCTCCTAACTCATCCTGTGACACAGAATGCCCTAACCATCTGGGAATGCAGCCCAGTAGGTCTCAGCCTCATTTTACCCAGCCCCTATTCAAGATGGAGTTGCTCTGGTTCAAACACCTCTAACATTCCCCCCACCCCTTTATAAGAAAACCCTTAATCCTAAGGGTTGCAGAGGGATAAAGATGCATCTTCTGTAACTTCTTCATGCTGAATAGGGGCAATACCATTCCTGCCTAACTATTGGGTCTCTTGCCTTCAGAGTAGAGAGGAGCTCAATCAGAAAGCATTGGTATGGCAAGGGCCGTTCATAACTCTGAGTTCTGACAAAAGATGATATCTAGAAGACTAAAAAGTGCTCAGTCTAAGCAAACATTTAGTAAGCTTGTCCAGCATTTCTACACAAAGAGTACAATAGCAATGTATTCCAAAACAGTAAAACAAAATAAGTAAAATTATCCCAAGTAAACTAAATAAGGCATTCCATGAACTGGGCAAATATTGGAACCAAGCTGATACGGGGTTGCTAGTTGATTCCAATACATGCCCAGAATTAGAATATTGATCCAAATTTTTACATTACCCATCCCTCTTGTTTCTTCTGAGCAGCAGTCAAGAGATCACTGGTTAGTTCACAAGAATGAACAGGGTTAGCCTAAATTATGGAAAAAAACTTAAAATCAACTGATGAGACTAGAACTTAATAACAGGTATACCACAATTTTTTTTTTTTTTTTTTTTTTTTTTTTTTTTTTGAGACGGAGTCTCACTCTGTCGCCCAGGCTGGAGTGCAGTGGCGCGATCTTGGCACACTGCAAGCTCCGCCTCCCAGGTTCAGGCCATTCTCCTGCCTCAGCCTCCTGAGTAGCTGGGACTACAGGCACCCGCCACCGCGCCCAGCTAATTTTTTGTATTTTTAGTAGAGACGGGGTTTCACCGTGGTCTCGATGTCCTGACTTGTGATCCGCCCGCCTCGGCCTCCCAAAGTGCTGAGATTACAGGCGTGAGCCACCGCGCCCGGCCCACCACAATTCTTGAAACATAATTTTTCTCTCTTTAGTTTCCCATTTTTACTAGAGGCAAATCATGGTAAGACTAATTTGCTTTATTATACTTGGCCTGATTATTTGTATAAAGTACAGCAAGAATAATTATTTTTCACATAGGCTTTTAAATTTGTCTTTGACGAAATTTTGTTCCACAGAGGGGATCTCAGATAAGACTTTTTTAAAGCCAAGCCTAGCCATGGGTTTGTACCCCAAATACCTATGAGTTGAGTAAATTCCTCTCCTTTTGAGGTCCCAAGATAACTTGAGGCTCCTGGACCTTTCAGAAGGTGACATTCTTTACTTACCACAGGTCAGGAACCCTGTACAGGGACTGTGTAGACAAGGTATAAGGCTAGTTTTTTTCAAGGAGCTTTTCTTGGCTCTTTAAGTCAAGTTTGATTCCTTGGTAAACACACCATTCCCGTCAAAGCCTTGGTAAAATAACCAGTTTCTCCAGTTGTATTCTATTAGAAAAGAAAACAGATTCTTACTGCACTTATGCAAATAACTATATTGCCATAAGTTAAGATACTCTCAAATAGTTGCCAAATTCTGGTGAAACCAGGTAGAGAGAAACAAATATGCTCTAAATTTTTTTCACAGAAGTATAGTTTACTCAATTGTTAAAAGCTGTAAATAACTCAAAAGAAAAGTTTTCTTGGCCCTGGAAAACAAAAAGGATCAACAATATTTTAAGCAAAAAAGTAAAAGAAAAAATATTACTTCAGTTTTTTATTAGTTCAGTTCATGCAGTTGACTCCTGTACTGATTGAACAGAACTCCTGTTCTGTCATGAACATTTCAGCTCTTTGTGAGAGTCCTGAAAGTTTCTTCCTCTAATGTCACAATCCCCAACGTTATCAGAAACCTGCATTCAATAGCACCTGTCAGAGTTCTATAGTTGATTATAAACCATCTTTTGAAGAAGATTAAAACAAGACAACAATTGTCTGTGGATGATAAAAAGTCTTAGGACAGCCACCATTAAAGTCACAGTTGATAAGGAAATTTGATTACTTCTGTGGCATCCAAATTTTACATAACAATTGTAACTATTAACAACATACCCTAAGCTATGTTAGAATTATAGGAGCTTCTTATAATTTTGGAACACATACCAATAACACAACTATACAAATATATCCCAAAGAAAGCCAAACACTATTTCACTTTTGATAATGCTTCCTGGATGATTTTTATACCAAATAAGCCAAGTTTTACCTTTGCATTAGTGTACTATTAATGTTAAATCCAATTCTTAATAAAACTTTATAGACAAATGTATTCAATCTTAATCAGTTTGACCATAAGGTAAGATTTTCATAAACCTTGTATAACCCTTTACTTTTTTTGTGAAAGAGCAGTTTAGTGTTCTGAGAAAAACCTGTTGTGCTTTTGTTCCAATGTTTAATTTACAGAAAAACTGAATAATACCTCTTTAACTTTAGTCAATGTCCACACACAGAATTTCTTTTACAATTAATTTTTTACAAACCTTCCACAAGTCATTCAAACTTTTAGCTTTATCCTAACTTAAAACAGTCCTTTAACCCTTTAATCTAGGCAGAAAGATCCACATTCCTATGACTTCTTACAATCTTTTTACCAAAAGTATATTCTACTTTTCTTACACACCTTGCGTGTAGAACTGTTTCCTTGGTAGTCTCAAATACACGTTACAGTGTTAACTCTTAGCAACTTTTACTTTCGGTAAAAACCTTGGTAAGCAAGGGATTTTAATTATGTACTAGGTGCTGAGCCTAGGACACCAGAAGGTCTGACTGTTTCCAGCATAGCTGGAGGGCATGACTCTCCACATGTCCCCAGGACTTATCTAGAATCTCATGCTCCAAAATTGGTAAGCTGAACAATTTTCAAAAGTCAAGGAAGCAGTTTATGACCTCAAAATATTTAGCAAAGCTAGTATCTGACTTGCATAATTTAGACCAGATGTTTGTATTTTTGAAGATATTTTTATTTTATCAATAATCTTCAAAACTGTCTTTATTTTCCAAAGATTACTAAAGTCACCTGAACTAAAAGACATTACACTTTTTACTTTTTGGACAATACTTGATTTAAGCACCTATTATTTGTAAGCCAATGAATCAAAGCTCTTTTATATTACACATACAACACATATAAATACACAGACAGGCAGAAGATAAAGGACTCATTTCCTAAAGCAGGAATTGAACCTTGAACCCATGCTGCCACTGGGAAAAGAGAAGCACAGTCACATGATTATGAAGTCATGTTTCCAAGGATATGCAAGACAATAGGGAAATGTCATCCAGTTTTGTTTTATTTTTTTTTCAGGGATGTGCAGCAAAGTTTTAACTGACCAGTTTGCTGCGCCCTCTTAAACAGTGGGCTTATAGGAGTCCTAGGCTCGCACTCTATCCTAGAGTACCCCTCTTTCCCTCTTTTGTGACAGAACAATATAGGAAGACACACACAACACACCAGATTCACCACAGTTTAAGACTAGCCTCACAAATCCTTTTTCCCACTAATCAAAACTTTACAGAGGATTTTTACCTAACAGAGGATAAATCCTTTACAGAGGATTTGTACCTAAACAGTGATTTTTTACCATTCATTCAACTTGTTGGGAGAAGGCGAGAGAGAGAAAGTGGGGTGGGGAGAGAGAGAAAAAGAGGATAGAAGTCTGACTGGTAAGAAATTTTTACCATTTTCTTGGCATCCCAGGATTCTAGGTTTCCTTTCCCTGAGCGGCCCTAGTGACTGGGCTGGCTGGACCACAGCCTTGGGAGCCAAGCTGCAACACAAAGGAAAATGATTTTCCATTCTGACCAGAGCAAAATACATGTGACAAAACACAGACATTAGCCCCTCTGCTTAGCACCCAGTATCAAACTGGCAAGGCTCATACTTGTCCCCCATTGGACGCCATCATTGTTAATCCAGTCTCTGACAAGGAGTTTCAACTTGTTGGCTCTGGGCAAGATGATGGCCCTGGGTAACAGAAAAGATAAGAAAGGGAAAGCACAGAGAGCAAAGCATTGCCTGTGGCAGGGTGGGGAAAGTGAAGAGCTCAGGGAGGCCAGAGAAAGACCCGCCTATTGCAGCGAAGTTGAAAAGTTCAGGTGGCTACTTGTCAGTAGTGAAGACATCTTTTCTGGCAGTCCCATCAGCTCTCAAGTTTCCCTTTTTGTGGGGAGGAAAAATCTCCCCACGTCCTGTGGTCCTGTACATGCCTAATCCTGTCACCCATAGCCCTTAGCAACAAGTGCAAGACAGATTAATCCAAAGAGAATAGTAGTTAACATTCCATAGTGCCAAACCCATTCTTAGCTGAGTGAGACTTTACTGAGAGGGACCTCTAACCCCTAAATCCTAGGAATGACTCTAACCTTCCTAAGTTGAGCCTTGAACCCAAGTTTGATCAAGCGTCGTTGCCTTTCATTAATAGGAGCCTTTAACCCACCCTGCCGTGGGAGAGACTCTAACTCCCCTAAGTTGGGCCTCTAACCCAGTCCCATCCTTTATCCAGTTACATGCACCCCACTTACCCAAAGTCAGTCAATTGGTGCATGCAGATGATTTTCCTTTGGGTCGGGGGTCTCTTCAGTATCATCCCTTTGAGATTCACCAGAAAGATGTTGCTGGAAAGGGGTCCTGATCCAGACCCCAAGAGAGGGTTCTTGGATCTCATGTAAGAAAGAATTCAGGGCAAGTATATAGAGTAAAGTGAAAACAAGTTTATTAGGAAAGTAAAGGGACCAAGAATGGCTACGCCGTAGGCAGAGCATCCCTAAGGGCTGCTGGTTGCCCATTTTCATGGTGTTTTAAAATTATAAGGTAAACAATGGGTGGATTATTCATGCCTCCCTTTTTTAGACCAATAGGGTAACTTCTTGACATTGCCATGACATTTATACACTGTCATGGCGCTTGTGGGAGTATGGCAGTGAAGACGACCAGAGGTCACACTCATTGCCATTTTGGTTTCCGTGGGTTTTAGCCAGCTTCTTTACTGCAACCTGTTGTATCAGCAAGGTCTTTATGACCTGTATCTTATGCCAACATCCTATCTCAGCCTGTGACTTAGAATGCCTTAACTTTCTGGGAATGCAGCCCAACAGGTCTCAGCCTCATTTTCTCCAGCCCCTAAAGATGGAATTGCTCTGGTTCAAATGCTTCTGACAATGACATTCAGATCAGCAAGGTTACAGAGTGGTCTGTTATGACCCAGTGTAGACTAGGTTAAAACTCATTGTAGTACTAGTATAATCTAAGGCATTGCTGTCCAAAAGAACTTTCCACCATGATGGAAATGTCCAGAAGTGTAGTCACTAACCAGAAGTAGCTGTGGAACCCTTGAAATGTGACTTGTGTGACTAAGGAACTGAATTTTTAGTTGCATTAATTTTAATTAAGTTGAAATTAAATTTAAATTTATATAAGGCTGGTGGCTACCATATTGGAAACACAGCTGTATGAGATTGCTTCCGTAATGCTATCTCCTGACAATGGAGAAGGTTTATCAAGACTCCCTCCGGGACCAAGGTAGTGTCCCTGAGGCCAAGAGCTTCTTCAAATAGCAAGGCTGTGAACAGGTTACTCAAGTAATTCATCTGATCCCTTTGTATAACCGTGAGAAACTCTGCTGTTCACCAGAGCAGCCAACTCTTTTATAAAAGGTGCTAGCAGGGCTTTTAATTTTCTGTTGATTTTGCACAGTCACTGTCTAGTAATAAAGGACAGACTTTTCTGACCAACTCACTGCTGCCCTTTTGTGCCTAACCAAAACCACCCCTGTGGATAGGCAAATGTCCCAGAAAACATCAGCCCCGTGGTGGCCTGGAGCTGGGCGGAATTTAGCTCAGAGTAAAGATATGTTACAAATTAAATGTTGCAGTTGGTATGTAAAGCTGCAATAAATAGAAACTGAGTTACATCAAGGACGGAATTAAACCTTAAGTTTAAACTCCACAGCACTGTAATTAAAACTTAGCCTGTAGCAAATCATTCACTTGAGATTAAAGTAGTGTGGGGGAAGCAGAGGTTTGGGCTTACCTTGCTTTCTACAATTTATAAGTCTGAGCTACCAAAAGCTAACAGCCCTGCCCCAAATCCAGCTCCCAATTAAAAACACAGTTTAAAAACCTTTAGGAGGCCTGAGGGGCCCCTTTAACAGAAGTCTGCCCCTTCCCCCCTGCCTCAGTCTATGAACAAATTAAAAAATATTACCTGGTCCCCTGATGGTCCTCTGAGCTGACACGGTGTTTTCATTAATACATCATTAGAGTAATGACATTGTGCTGGCGTTTTGCTTTCAAAGCAGCCTGCACTTCAACTGCCAATACAGGCTCAGGGGCTTCTGAGCACTTTGTTCCTGGGAAATACTATTCAGGTCATATAAAGAAAAAAAAAAGGAAGACAAACTGTAATTCATCATTTTTTAATGCATATGCTTTTTATCCGAATCTGGATCATTCAAGACTTGTTCAGTGTTTTATTTTTGTTTGTTAGTTTTGCAAAGTAAACACCAGGGTTATCTTAACCATGGCCTTAACGCCTAGAGCCAGCAGGCTTTTGCAATTGCCTAAAAACAATTGTCTTCCAAAAAAAATAAGTGTATCTCAGGTTGGAAGTGTGTCATTCTGTTTAAAAGCAGTGTGATGGCCCGAAGTTGAAGCTGTTTTTTTTTTTTTAATGTTCTAGACTGTGAACTGTTACCTCATAGACAATAATGGATTTATTTTGGTGTCTGAAGACTACACACAGGTGAGTGAAAATTTTCTACCAACTCAAAGTAAGAAGCTCAGAATGTGCTTGGGTCAGGGGGAACAAATTATGGTGTTAAAACTTTGAGACAATGATCTTTATTTAGGAGGTAATAGCAGGAGATTATAAAACCTTATTTTCATCCCTCTAAGAATGCCACAGTCTGCTTCTCAGCAGGCCCCAAAGAGTTTTTACCTCCCAGTGGGGGGCGAAGGGGGGTGACAGTGCCAGGGTCTGTTCTCTCACTCATAAAATGTTCAATTTATAGAACTCTTAGCCAAAGAGTTGTCTGTGCCACATAAAGAACTTTTGCCTCGAGGGTGGGGTGCCTTAAATAGTTTGGGCAACTGTAAGGTTTTTTTCCTTCCGATATTTCATCTTCATATGTGTGCACACACATACACGTATGTTTCTACATAATTATTGCTTATGGCTTTCTTTCTGGTTTTTTGCTTTTTAAAAATCAGTTATCTGAGTTCAAGGATTAACAAGTTGGGCTCTGAACACCAAGGGACAAGGATCCAGAGATGGAAGAGGAATATTGTTCATTTGACTGCACCACGTGCAGTGTAGGGGTGGGAGGGAGAGAGATGAAAAGAAACCAAGCTGTGGGCTTGAGCACAGAAATCTCCAATCTACCTGGAACTCAAAATAAGAGTTAAAGTCAATGGTACTCTAATAGAAAAACAAACAGGTTTTTCCATTCAAATTTTCTGCATTAAAACTTTTCCTGCAATTAGAAATTACATTAACATATAGAAAAAGGTAGAATATAAACAAGTTCAACAGTGCATATAATAAAGTAACACCATCAGAGGAAGAAGGTGGTTTCTGATGTTAGCTCTCTTCCTTAACTAGTTTTGGGATCATCAGCAAGTTCCTTAACTTGTCTAGACCTCTAGATAGACTCTGTACAATGAGGATGGTTGACTATGTAAGATTTCTTCTAACTCAAATATTTGAGTATACTAATACATTATAATGAAGTCTCTTTTAAATCATTTAAAATTCTTTAGTAGTCAGCAGTATGATAGGTTCACTGCTTATCAATTAGTTAATTGTCCTTAAGTGTGGCTTCTTAGGGTCTGAAATGAATGGTTTGGTGATTTATAAACAGGGGCTCCAGGAAACTTGAGGAATTGTGCTTTCATTTCCTGTCTTATTTTACGAGAATGTTGTAGGAGTTTTCAATGCACCTTGGTTGCACTATTGAGACTCAAAATGCCCATTCCCGGTCTCCGCTGATGCTGAACATCACTAGACATGGGACAGTCGATGGACATTAGATAGGATGAATGGGCCCATGAACCAAGGCCAGTCCCTGAGACAGCAGGAAAGTCCTTTGACCCATAGTTATATGCCCTTTTGACTGGGAGGAGGAACATAGGCTTTCAAGAATCTATGGAGCAAGAATGCAAATTAGTTGCCTGGAAGGAGGAGCTCTAATCTTCTGCTCTACTCATGTAGGGCTGAGATAGGAATGATCCCGGGGCTCAGGAAGGATGCAGTGGATGTCTTCCAGGGGTGAGTCCTGGACCAGTCAACAAATGAAGGAAACAGTGACTCTGTTTCAGCCATGAGCAGCCACGGCCACTACAGATTCTCTGCTCTTTCTCTCCATGGAATAGACCTGCAATAGACCCAGTGAGCCTGCCAGCCTGCTCAGCCTGGACTTGTTTGATGTTGTCTGACTTCCTGCGCCCCAATTAGGATAATTCTTCTTCATCTAACAACCAGTTTCATTGAAACTGGCATATTACACGCACAAAATACAAATGTCCTTCTTGCTCCTAGCAGTAGTACACGCCCACAGAGTTTGCAAAAGTTTCCAAGTTTCCCTGTAGTGAAAAAGGAAGTGCTCAATATTCAGTCAGAGAAATGTTGTTTCCTTCTTCCTCCTTTTCTCCCCCTTTACATTTTGCCAAAGTTTATATATATGTCTTGCTGCCTGAAAACTCCCAGGAGTGTGGCTGAGGTCATTCAGTTAGTTGCAATGGAATTGGCGTTTAGTTAATACAAAGCCTAAGGAATTTATGTCATTTGGATTCTTATTGCAGTGCCCTCCACCCACCCACCCACTCACAAGCTACAAATCTTCAGAGCATGCAGAGTAGAGATGGGACTTCTCTGCTGGTCAACACTGGCTCATTTCAGCGTGTTGGCAGAAGGCCGTTGCTGCAGGCTCTGTTCCATGCACTGCATACGCCCTCCCCCATGGGACACCTTGCATGATAGTGGCTCCAGAAGTTCAGAGGGCATGCATGAGGATGTTAATTCTTCATTCCACCATTCTAAGTTTGCAAATCTTGGCCAGCACCAAGAAGTAGACTTACAAAAACATCAGCCTGGTGGTGGGGAATGACTGCAAAGCTTCGAATGACCTTAAGACAGCCTCAGGTATGGGGGTAAGCCATTAGAAGTCTGATTGGCCATGCTGTCTCCTCAAGGGACTGGATAGTCTTACTCTTGGTCAACATGTCAACTGCCTATGACAAAATGAAAGTGATCCTCAAAAAGTGATTCTGAGAAAGGACGGATTCTCAACTGCAGGAAATTTATAGGGCTAATGAAGTAGACTGCTGTATTTCCCTAAACAGGTCATCCAGGAATTATAAACAATTCTTTTTATTAGTGCGTAGGAAGCCCTCTCATAGCCTGTTTCTGCCTATATGAAGTAGTATTTTAATCACAAGGGATTATGTGCAGATTACTACCTACTCCATCCAAGGGTAGTGGGTGTGTGTGTGTGCACATGTGTGTGCATGCATGTTTTAATTTCAGCATTCCGCATGGGTTATGCAGCCCCCTCCCATGTATCATGGAAGCATTCACATCTGCTCACTCGTTTGCTGTATAATCCCCTAACTTCTCATGACTGTTAAAACCGTTTCCACTGTCCTGAAAACCTGCCTTTTGCTTCTGTCAGTTCCAGGACACAGACTGTGTCCCTTTTCATTTCTTCTCTCCTGTTTGGGCACATTATTTATCTACACCTCCTCCTATGTCTTCTTCCCCATAGACTGGAGACTTTTTTGGTGAGATCGAGGGAGCTGTGATGAACAAATTGCTAACAATGGGCTCCTTTAAAAGGTAAGGGTTTTATGGTCCACTGCATTCCCCCCAAAAGTTTTCCTAAATAAAATCAAACAAACCAAGGTCAAATAAGCAAGCCCAGACTTGACCCCGTAGCTGGTTTTTACTTGTGTTCATGCTCCAAAAGATCTCGCCGAAATTCGATGCCTCTTGCACAAGTGTTAGAGTCTTAGAAACTCAGCTCACAATGAGTTTCCTGTTCACCCAGCAGAGCATTTATTGGAGGCCAATATTGAAGTAGGAGGCTTCACTGTGATGTGATTGTGTCAGTCTGAAGCAAGTCACTGCGAAGAAGTAGGAAAGGTTTTCACCTGGCCAGAAGGGTGGAGTGTATTTTGTCTCCCATTGATGAACCTGGGAAGCTTCCTAGAAATCTGGAACTTGGGTATGAAAGGTGGTATTTAGAGACTTCTTGATGTTGTTTTAGAAAATCAAGTGAAAATTGTCAAAACCTGCTCTTGATGGAGGTAAGTTTAAGTCTGCTTCTGCAAGAAAACCTAGATGGTGCCAAATTCCATAGGTGGCAGATACTGACTACTCATCCAGGTGTAAGAACTCTCACTGATCCTGAATAAAACTTGTGTAGAACAGCTTCCTTACAGCCCCATGTCCCTCATGGGCAGGCCAGCCATGCTTTTGGGAACACCTAAACTTCTGGGAAAAGCCATCATCCCATGAGATCAGGTGTTAGAATGTCTCCCTGGGAGTTTGTGCTGTCTCCCTTCCCTTGGCCTACCGGGAAGAATGTTAGCCTTTGAAGTGGTGCTTTAATGGGCATATTTGATGCTATTAAATATGTAATGGCAGGAAATCCAAGGATGGCCCTCCAGCTTCCCTGAGAGATCCATTGCACATCGGCCCCTGGTTTATTAGTCCCCTGCAGCTGAATGGCTAGGAAGTGTTAGCTCAGGAAATCAGATGTTTAAGCTAGTCAACAAGACCAACTGAGCACTTTGCTGAAAGCAGGGAATTCAAAAATGATGACCCAGTTTTTGAAATTCCATAGCTTGTTTGTGCCAGAAGGGAGGGAAAAAAAAAAGAAATGATATAAAAAACTGGCCTAGCGCCAGCACTTCTGCAATTTTGACACACTTGCTTGCTCTCAGGCCTGCCTGTAGCAGATCGTCCCCTCCTGCTCCCCTCCCTTTAAAAAAAAATTCAAGTACAGTTTTCCTCTTTGCCAGGAGTCATTGTACACATGCTTGAAAACTCTGCTTGGATCTGGGCTGGAGTGGCTGTGGAGTTTTCCACCACTTCTTCAAGCTTCCTGCAGCAGCTCCTGGCCTGCCATCCAGGGCACCGCTCACTCTTCCTATCTTTATGTGGATGTGTGCATTTGTATCATATTAACTTGTTTTCAACTTGGTGGGGGGAGGAGACAAAAGATGAAGAATAATCGCACACGTGTTTCTCATTTGAAAGCACATTTTTCAGCTTCTTTAACAAACCTATTTTTTCCTCTTCCTTTTGGATACTCCTTTCAAACTGTTTGGTGGGAGAAAGAGAAAGGCTGTAATGGAATTTTGAACCTCTGGTCTTCTCCTTCATGTGGGTGAAGTACAGTTGGCATGCATCTAGAACTTCCTTTTACAATAAGAGTAGCCAACATATTTGAGAAAAAGGAAGGATTGGGAACTCGTTACAGCAACTGCTGTCATCCAGGAGCTAGCTGACAAACCTCCTGGGCTTCTTTGAAGGACCTCCTCACTGGGGCCAGTAGAGCGTTGAGAGTTTGAGTTTTGGAGTCAGACACACTGGGGTCAAATCTAGGCTCTGACATTACCAGCTGCTTGATTTAGTCAGATTGCCTCTCCAAACACTGGTTTCTCTACATGGAAAATGAAGATGACAATAATTACTTCCAAGAGTTGCTGTCAGAGCTAGTAATATCATAATAAGCATAAAGTTCTTAGCACAGAACTTGGCACGTATGAAGAGCTCAGTTAGTTGTGAACTGCAGCCGTGATTTTTGTTATAGAACCTTGCTCTGTCTTGAATTTGCTTTCCACTTGGCACCAAACATTGCTCCATCCACATTTCTCTCCCTAAAGGCTTCCTGTGACACTGTATGATGGGTCTCTAGTGTCGGAGGACCATAGTCCTTGCAATCACACATTCGTGCCCTTGCCCTTCCCAGTATGCAGTGCTTGCTCAGGGCATAAGGTTGACAGTCCTGTCATTCAGAGAAGATCTATATTTCAGAAGCAGTGAAAGGATATAGTTGGCTGTAACTGACAGCACTCTGGGTCAGAAGTCATGTACCCACCCCCAAACATGGGTTACATGAGGCTGCGTTGCTTTGGTGCTGTGGTTAGACCAGGTGAAACTCGAGATCAGTTTACTGTGCTGACCCCTCATCTCAGCATCTTGGACAGTATTGGGCTGGCCCTCAGTTTCTTTATCTTAGGCTTATACCCAGTCCTAAAGAAACAAATTTCAGGCCGGGTGCAGTGACTCACACCTGTAATCCCCCAGGACTTTGGGAGGCAGAGGTGGGTGGATCACTTGAGGTCAGGAGTTCAAGACCAGCCTGGCCAACAAGGTGAAACACTGTCTCTACTAAAAATACAAAACTTTGCTGGGCGTGGTGATGTGTGCCCATAATCGTAGCTAATTGGGAGGCTGAGGCAGGAGAATTGCTTGAACCTGGGAGGCAGAGATTGCAATAAGCCGAGGTCATGCTGCTGCACTTCAGCCTGGGTGACAGAGCGAGACTCCATCTAAAAAAAAAAAAAAGAAAGAAATAAGTTTAATGCACAAGAGCCCCACAGACCATCTTCTCCAGAAAGACAGAGCTCCAAGAGGAGAGCACTACCACCCTTCATAACCTCCCCTTTGTTTCTCTCCCTTGGTCACTTTGCTGCCTCTCTCCAGGGAAGCAAGGCGATGCTTGGGAAGCAAGCCTAGGTGACAGCAGACCTTTCCCCTGACTATTCTGACCACTCACCTCGTGACCCATTGGCTGTTCTACCTGAAAGTGCCATTAGAGGGAAAAAACGTCCACTTCTGGGTCTGTAGTGCAGGCGGAAGGAAAACCACTGATTTATGTGAACAAATTAACAACTTGAAAGAATTTTGAGAAAGTCTCACAGCAGCGTGTGAAACCATCTAAGAGGCAAAACTGGCCACTCTTGGGCACTTTAGTTGACTCTTTGACCTGAGTCTATCTAGCCAGCTTACATATGACCTAGTATCCAGGAGCCAACTCACAGAACAATAGCTTCAGCAGCATGACAGTAATAATCATGGCTGCCTTCCTGAGCACCCACCAGACTCCAGGCTTGGGCTGTCCTTGACAGATCTTACCTCTTTGCGAGCTTTCCAGTAACTCTGAGACAGGCATAAATAGGACCAGTTGCATAATTTGCAGGGCCCAGTGCAAAATAAAAATGTGGGACCTCATGTTCAAAAACTGTCAAGAGTTTTTTTTTTTTTTTGAGACAGTCTCGCTCGCTCTGTTGCCCAGGCTGGAGTGCAGTGGCGTAATCTTGGCTCACTGCAACCACCGCCTTCTGGGTTCAAGCGATTCTCCTGCCTCAGCCTCCCGAGTAGCTGGGGCTACAGGCGTGCGCCACCATGCCCAGCTAATTTTTGTATTTTTAGTAGAGATGGGGTTTCACCATGTTGGCTAGACTGGTCTTGAACTCCTGACCTCAGGTGATCCCCCCAACTTGGCCTCCCAAAGTGCTGGGATTACAGCACTTTGCTTGCTGTAATCCCATGAGTCACCATGCCCGGCCTCTTGTAACTATTAAGAGAAAATCTAGTCTCAAAATCCTTTCATTAGAACTTGTTTACCCGCGGTAATGCAAATTCAGTGTTGTCATGTATCCAGGGAAAAGGGGGAAAATACAGCCTGCCATAGGAGTCTTCTTCTTTCAAGGTTCCGGACGGGGCCTTTGTTATACTCTGGACTTGAAATAAGAAGACTTCAGGTTGAGCACAAGATTCTCCACTCTGTGTTCATGGACAGTGTCTTCAGCCTTTCTGAGCTGTTTCTTCATTCCCAAAATAGGGACCTCAATGGATTTTCTGAGAATTAACTAAAATACAATATGTTAAAATACTTTTCAAATTGCAAAGCCATTGCAAACAGGAGATAAGAATATCTTTTGAGTAGAGTTCCATATGTCTGCGTTATTCTTATTTTCCAATTTTCTCCTGTTTTGTTTTGTTTGTTTGTCTTATTTTATCATGAATAATCCCCAAAGGATAGTTACTACATAGCAGTTACCTTTACAGCACAGCATTGGAGTGAATTCATGGACCTGAACTCTCTTGTGCGTTAGCATCCCCTGGGAACCTTTAAAAACACCCCTAAGTTCAAGCTGCAGCCCAAGAAATTATATATTAAGTTGATTTGGGGATAGTGCCCAGGCACTTGTGCTCTTTAAAAGCTTCTCTGTGATTCTCATGTACAGCCAGCATTAAGACACCAGGTTAAAAGCATGGCACCAGTCTAGCTACTATGCTCTTAGGAGTCACCTGATCTCTGCAACAAAGTGAGAGCTCCTGGGGGTCCTCTCTGATCCACGACTTCCACCTTTCTCTGTTTCCTCTGTTCTTTCTCCTCTTTCTAGACTTCTAAGCAATGTCTGAATCCATCTCTTCCTAGAGGCCCAAGGGGGGGACTGGAACTACTGATGCTAGGGCAAAACACTAAGCATATAGACAGCAAGGATAACACTCTGGGTTAATCTCAGGTAGGGCACCTTGCTCCAGCAAAATATCTAGTAGATTGCTAGTAAGACATGAAAAAACAAAGGCTCTTCCACTGTTGTCCAATTCCTCTCCTCCCTTCCCCCTGTAAGTAATGTAATACGTCTTGCCTGAGTTCCACATAGCTGGGCACCAACCTGGATGTGAAGTGCCATTTGTTAGATAAGAGGCACAAATATGACTTTTAGGACATTTGAGCCAGGGAGACTGAAGGGAAAGTTGGAATGAGTTCAATATGGAGCCCAAGGAAAGAGCAAGAGCCTTCAAAAAACAGGTAAAGAAAGAAATCTTCACTGAAGGATGAAAATGTGGCTGTTATCAAATATCCAGAACTTGAGGGTTTACCCTGGGTTTTTTGCTTTTACCAACATCCTTGTGATTTCTGGAAAGACCAAAGACTCTTCCCTTGTTCTTTGTCTATCTGATTATGCTCAAGGTCAGAAAGTCCAGTGGAGCATACCTGGCCCTTGGCTTGCTGGAAAATGGACTGCTCTCGAATAACTTGTTTTCGTTTTTGCTTTTGAGCCACCAATAGTACCTGTCTTTCATGGCCATTGTCTTACCTGTCTCTCCCCCTTTTTTTTTTTTTTTTTTTTTTTTTTT
>NW_016815070.1:733479-772624 GCF_001698545.2 Rhinopithecus bieti
GGGGGGTGTGTGTGTGTGTGTGTGTGTGTGTGTGTGTGTGTGTGTATTGTTTTGCATAGTTTTTCTTGTTTGTTTTTCTGCTGTGCTTGGTGCAATACACTTCAGCTTTTACCCCTCCAAGGCCATTCATATTTTCCCTAAGGGATCTGGCAAATGTCCTTGTCACTCCACCCCACAAATGTTCATTAATATGGCTGGCTTGTATGGAATTCCCTGTGGCAGCTTCTTCTGCTATTTAAATCACCTTTCTAAAAGGTGACACATCCAGGTAGAATCCAAGACCCATATCATTTCTTATCATTTCTACTCCTGTCTCTGTGTAGTGGGACTTGGGAGCTTTTCCCTGTCTTTGGTAATCACATTACACTTCGGCGAGTGCCCTGGCCTTGGAGTGTAGAGAGTGTTAAAGGAGAATTCTGTTATGTTTGGATGGCTGCTCACCTTTAAGGCCAACTGCCCCACTGATGTCTAATACTCAACAACTCATGTAATGAGTGTAATGGCTTCTTGGCTTCCTGCTGACCCGACCATGTCCTCAGAATTATGCTTTGTCATTGAAAGGAACATTGAAAGGAACAAGGAGACAGATTGGCTTGGACAAGTGTATTTCTGGGCCAAACTTTCTGGAATGCAGAAACATGGAGTTTCCAATGAACCACTCTTTAAAATCCAAAAGCTGCTGCTCAAGCATCCCCAATTATAGCAGTAACATTAACTGCCCTCATCTTCATCATGCAGTCCGTCTCATTTGTTGGATGTTAACTATAGGCAAGGCATTATTCCAAGCAGTTAACATGCATTACCTTAATTAATCCCCATCACAATTCCATGAAATAACTACTCCATAGTTGGAGCAGACTAGCATATCTTCTACAGAGATTTTTCTTTTTACGTTCATATTTGCTCTGCCTTAAGAGATAGTAAAAGAAAGTCTTTCTTTCTCTCTTTCTTTTTTTTTTTCCTTGAGACGGAGTTTCACTCTTGTCACCCAGGCTAGAGTGCAATGGTGCGATCTTGGCTTACTGCAACCTCCGCCTCCCGGGTTCAAGCAATTTTCCTGCCTCCACCTCCCAAGTAGCTGGGATTACAGGTGCCCACCACCATGCCCAGATAATTTCTGTATTTTTAGTAGAGACGGGGTTTTGCCATGTTGGTCAGGCTGGTCTTGAACTCCTGACCTCAGGTGATCCAACTGCCTCAGCCTCCCAAAGTGCTGGGATTACAGGTTTGAGCCATTGTGCCAAAGAAAGTCTTTTAATCAAACTTGGAGTCCAGTGTATTAGTTAGGAATTGGTCCAGCCACAAATAACAGGAAAATCCAAATCAACAGGGACTTAAAGAACATAGGAGGTTGTTTTCATCTCTTATGGTAAGGAAGTCTGAAAATACTAATTTGGGACCCTCATGTTACAGACTCAGGACCACAACTTTTTCTTCTACCTTTCTCCAAGATGGCTTTTAAGCTCAAGGTTACCTCATGGTTCAGTGTAGCTGCTGAGCCCCAGACATCACATCTGCAATTCAGGCTTGCAAAAGAAGAGTTCAGGGAGTTCCAAAAGGTCCAGAAGGCCAAGTTTCAAATTACTTAATTAACATTTATTTTAATAAATGCTTTAAATAAGATTTTTAATGTATTAAGCAGCCTCCAGGATATTACTTGTGCTTAATCACTTGGCCTCACCTCACTCCAAAAGAACCTGTGTAATGTGCGTATTGAAAAGTTAGAGTTCTGCTCACCAGAAGAGGAGAGTAGTTATTGTGAAACTACTGATAGTCTCTACCACATCCAGCAGGCCCCAGTTTGCTTCAAACCATACGAGTCCTCTGGCTTCCTCTGATAACCCCTTTGGAAATCCTTGAGTGATGGGGCAGTATTCAAAACTCTTAGTCTCCCCCACCCCAAACCCACATGCCCAATGCAGTCCTGAACACAAATTATCATAGCCACCCTCTAACCACCTGTCCATGTGCCTGCCTAACCCCAGACAATAGAAGTAGGAACACTCAATAATACCTGTTGGGTTTTACTAATAATAATCATGACAGCAGCAATACCAATACTCAGAGGTACTGACATTTATTAAGCCTCAATGACATGCCCCACACTGCCAAGTGCAGTATAGGCATCATTATAGTATAGTTGCTATGAAATGTAGACCTGGCTTCACCAATGTGGCAGAGCCCAAGGGCGCTCCCTCAGAATTAGCTCTCTTGCTTCAAATGGGTTTTGCATTAACTCATTCCCAAAGCAGAATTCAGCTTTTTCCTTCTAAGAAGGCAAAAGAAATTTAATATTTTCAATATTGAATTAATTGTGATTCCATTTTCCCCATCAGTTTAATAAGTGAAGCTAATTTCCATGGGAGGGGCTGTGTGAATGGGCAAACCAGCTGGCAGCTAGGTACATTTCCTGGGCACCCATGAATTTGATTCCTTGCCCCAGGAGCAAAGCAAATGCGGTTGGTAGAACAACTCCGCTCTGACTGGGGTCAGGGACTATCTTGATGCTGGAAGGTTGTTAGTCTCCCCAGAGCCCCCTTCTTTCAGAGGACCCTCTCTTCTTGGCTCTGGGGCACTTATACTTGTTTATCAAATCAGTGCTGCTCTCCAGGACAATGGAAAACTCTGTTCATCCTTAAGGTTTGCAGGTGGCACCTCCTATTTGGTGAGTCAAGGAAGTACCCCTGAATATGTCCAGACTGGTACTAAGCCCTGGGAGGATGTGTCTGGGTTTTAAAGTGGAACCAACCCAAATGTCCATCAATGACAGACTGGATAAAGAAAATGTGGCACATATACACCATGGAATACTATGCAGTCATATAAAAGGATGAGTTCATGTCCTTTGCAGGGACATGGATGAAGCTGGAAACCGTCATTCTCAGCAAACTAACACAAGAACAGAAAACCAAACACCACGTGTTCTCACTCATAATTGAGAGTTGAACAATGAGAATACATGGATACAGGGAGGGGAACATTACACACCAGGGCCTGTCAGGGTGTGGGGAACTAGGGGAGGGGTAGCATTAGGAGAAATACCTAATGTAGATGATGGGTTGATGGGTGCAGCAAACCACCATGGCACATATATACCTAGGTAACAAACCTGTGCATTTTGCACATGTATCCCAGAACTTAAAGTATAGTAAAACAAAAAATAAAATAAATAAAGTCCAGTTCCTGCCTACAAGCTACTTACAGTTAAGGTGAGAGAGGAAGAAACAACACAGGAAAATGCCAGTGAGATATATCACATTCTAAAATTCATGGCTGGCAAACCTGTTTGCACATTAGAATTCCTTGGGGAGCTTAAAAAATAACTTATACCAGATCCCCAACCCAGACTAATGAAATATTGCAGATAGGTGAGATGCTCAGGTATCATCATGTATAAAAAATTACTTTGGCCCAGCTCAATGACAGATGCCTGTAATCCTAGCACTTTGGGAGGCCGAGGTGGGGGAAGTGCTTGAGCTCAGGAGTTCGAGAGCGGCTTGGGCAACCACCTCCAGCACATGAGACCTCATCTCTTTAAAAAAAAAAAAAGAATTAGCTAGGTGTGGTGACATGCACCTATAGTCGTAAGTATCCAGGAGGCTGAGGCAGGAGGATCGCTTGAACTGAGGAGTTGGAGGCTACAGTGAGCTATGATCATGCCACTGCACTGAAGCCTGGGTGACAGAACAATACCCCATCTCAAAAGAGAAAAGAAAAGAAAATGTATTTGAAGTTTCCCAGGTGATTCTAAAAGGCAGCCAAAGTTGAGAATCACTGTTTTAAACAAATGCCAATGTGTATGCCTTAGGAATTGAGAGCGAGTTTACATCCCATTTTCCAGATTCTTCTGATGAGGCCTCATCCCCATGAGATGCCTAAGGAGCAAGATATCTGCTGAGTAGCTGGGACTATAGGTGTGTGCCACCACGCCAGGCTAATTTGTATTTTTAATAGAGATGGGGTTTCACCATGTTGGCCAGGCTGGTCTTGAACTCCTGACCTCAAGTGATTGGCCCACCTTGGCTTCCCAAAGTTCTGGGATTACAGGCATAAGCCACCACACCTGGCCTTTAATCAATTAATTCTTATGGTTACTGTTCTTATTACCTGGGTAAAATGCTGATGGGATTAATATCTCAGTATCTACAACTTTGTTTCTCTTTATCAACTCCCATTGATAAAAGGTATTGATTTGGTGCCAACAGATCCTCTGCTTAATCTACCAAATGAGTGACGCTTTCTTGTTGCTCCCCATTCAGTGTTCAGCAGTGAACCTTGAGAGGTCCTGATAGCCTGTGTGAGGTTTATTCTTGGCTAATGATGGGTGCTCATTAGCTAAAGTTGTTTAACTTATTTCCAGTTGGAGGGTCAAAGGCAGTAAGACCGGGGTTTTGTAGATTCACTGCCTCTGCTGCGTTAGAGACACTGCACTGATCTTAAAGAACAGTGCCATCTCTGCAAGAAGTTGCTGTGGGATGAGATGATGACTGATACAAGCAGGAGAGAAGGGAGAGCACATTTTGGATCTTCTATTAGCACTCCTATCAACAGGTTGAGCTTTCTACTTTCCTGGCTTTCTGAGATGTAAGAATGAGTAAGGGCTTCCCATGGCGACAGTCTGTTTGTGAAGAATTTCCTATGTTCCTGCCCCATGCCTTTTCAATTGCAAGTTGAAAGCTGCCCCCAGAGGACACATTTTATAGCGCAAAAAAAGAAGATATATTTTTACATGCTACCTTAGTGAGTCATTGTGCTTCTCAGACTTTTCAATTCGGAATTGCTTAATTATGTCCCATGATGGATCTCTATGTCAAATGCCTCCCTTGTCCTGTTTTTAGGGCTGTATTTGCAGACATTAAGCTGTTTCAAGATTGTTTTTAGGCCAGTTGTTTAGCCAAAGTGAACTAATTTGATGAATCATTACAGGAAAATTACCTGGCCTCATGGTACATAGTAGGTGTTTAATAAATGTTGAGCCCCACAGTTGCTAACCAGCCTAAATTAGCCAGCCTAAATTAGCTGAGCTTATGCTGTTAAAATGCAGCCTGCTAATTCTTAGAGCAAATATTTTTCTTCGTCAGGATTTTTGTCTAGTTGGAAAAGAACAGGATTAGCAAAATGGCTTTAAACATGTCTTAATGTCAAGAGTTTGTCATCCAAGGCTCTACCCAGCATGGGTGCAGGGCTACCAGGCTTTGTTTGCGTTGCTTTGAGCTGCTTCTTCAGAGGCCGTATCTGCCTTCTGTGAAAGTTTAAAGTTTCAAAGTTCCACCCATCCGTGTGGGCACACAGTGATGCTAATGATAAGGTCGGTTGGAGTGGCCTGGTGGTGATGTCATGGGGATTAAGGCATGTTATCTGTAATAAGAATACACCCCCACTGCTGAGTGTAGCTGCACACAGCACCAGCCTTGGGCTGGGCATGATTCTCCGAGCTGATTTTAGAGTCAAATGAAAGCAGGCAATTATCATGTTCTTTAACTATAATCAGCCGAACAGGATACAGGTAGCCTCAAAATGGAGTTATTTAAAACAGTAACAAAATCACTTCAAAAAGGGTAATAATCTGGAAGTCTCTTTCTGCAACATCTAGTTAAAGCTGTCCAAGTGTGGAGAAGACAGGGAAGGCTTATTTTGTAACCTCGTCAATGGCAATAGTATCGGGAAAGCCTCCTTTTGAAATAGAAGAGTGGGGGACAAGGGGAGGGAGAGCCTTAGGACAAATACCTAATGCACATGGGGCTTAAAACCTAGATGATGGGTTGATAGGTGCAGCAAACCACCATGGCACATGTATTCCTATGTAACAAACCTGCACGTTCTGCACAGGTATCCTATAACTTAAAGTAATATTTAAAAATAAATAAATAAATAAAAGACAGGAACCTTGGCCTGGGGGCTGCCCCGGAGCAATTTAGTTTAGCCCCAACATGTAAACTAGAGCCTTTGAAAATGATCCAAGGAGAATCCTGAGTTTCCTGCCATGTGTCAGAGTAGTTACCATGGTAAGAGGTATTCACAAGCGCAGCCAACTGGTCCAGTCTGGCCTGGTGACTCCTCATCAACCCTTCAGCTTGGGTTGAAAGTTGATTCTGGACATTGGTTATGAGACCTTATCTTGGGCAGCGTTTCTTGTGACATTCCAACAAGACCCTGGGCTGGGGAACAGGTCTGAAGTCTAAGCATTTCTTAGACTCTACCAGAGCCAGCTTCTGAGCAGAGAGCAAAAGGAAGTAGACTCAGCTTGACCGCCTACTAAATCTGGCTGTGTCACCAGTGACCTATGTGAACTTGGGCATATTTATTTAGGCTGGCTAAGACTTGGTTTTCCCCTCTGTAAAACGGAGATGATTATAATCTATCTCGTAGGGATGTATATAGAGGAGTACCTGGCTTTTGGTTGCTAAACAGAGTTCAGTAGACATCAGCTGTTGCTATCACTGCCCTCCGCTAAGAAACCCATGGACAGAAGTTCCTGCATCATCTCTTGGTAACACCAGCACAGCTTCTGATGGTGTCCTTGTATTGCAGTAGCAAGCATGGATTTTACTCTGCATTGTCTGTGCCAGTGAGATAAGAACACCAGGAGCCTTGTTCATTTTTCAGCCAGCTGGGTAATGCCTGCGTCAATTCCCATTGCATTAAACACCAGCCCATTAATTAGTAGTGGCAATGAAAAGATACCAATAATTATAACAGCAGCTATAGCCGTGCTTCCTGTTGAATACTTCCTGTCTAGCAGGCACTGTGCTGAATGTAACACATAGATAACTTTCTTTAACCCTATGACCACCCTATAAGGTAGACATTCTCACCATTTCACAGATAGGAAACTGAGGCACCAAGAGGGTTAAAAAGACATTGTTATAAGTGGATGAGTTAGGATTTGAGCTCAGGTATTACTGACTTCAAAGATGGCATTTTCACTGTGTCACACTGCCTTCCTTTGAGCCTTTGGGAACAGCGCAGCTTTAAGAGCCCAAACTCTAACAAAGAATAAAATCAGTCTCTGTTGTAAGAATCTTAACAAAGTTGGCATACTTAGAGCATTTTTCAGTGTACTTCTACGCAGCTGGTTATTTAGATCTCAGAATGTCTCTGTAACTGTTGAGTAAGTCAGGAAACGAAGCCTTTGAAGAGTATCAGCAAGCTGCTCAACAATGCACCCTGGTGACCGAGTGTGGTGGCTCATGCCTGTAATCCCAGCATTCTGGGAGGCCGAGGCAGGCGGATCACAAGGTCAGGAGTTCGAGACCAGCCTGGCCAACATAGTGAAACCCCATCTCTACTAAAACTACAAAATTAGCTGGGTGTGGTGGCATGTGCCTGTAGTCCCAACTACTCCGGAGGCTGAGGTGGGAGAATCGCTTGAACCTGGGAGGCAGAGGTTGCAGTGAGTCGAAACCACGCCAATGCACTCCAACCTGGGTGACAGAGAGTGAGACTTCATCTCAAAAAAAAAAAGAGAGAGAGAATGCACCCTGAATGTACGGCAGGGCCAACTTTTGATGGCCATCCTGCATCCGTGGCTATGAGACTCCAAGCACATGCACGTTCCTCTCAATCCCATGCTGCCTCTCACCTGGCTCTGGCACATGTTTTAGCTGTAGAGACAGCGCTGGGCAATGGGAAAAGGATAAGTCAATACCAATTCTTGCCAAATGCTAGAAAGTCCTTGCAGGGGTACCTGTGGAAATCTCCTGAGTGAGGATGGAGATCGTGGCATGGCGGGCCAGTCAGGGACCAATTAGAGTTGTCCATTGTGGTCTGCAGTTGATTCTGTGACATATTCCGGTGTCTGGGTTAGTGCTAGGGCTGTGTCAATGGTGAGAGGATTTCTGTGAGAAGTTTGTGTGGGGACATCCCCAAGCCTAATTTTCGGCTGATTTGTGGTCTTCGTTTCTATTTGTATAAACAAAGCTTCAAAGCTTCTTGCTTGCATCTGTGTAAGGAAAAAAGCCAGAGGACAGTGAAGAAATACTCTGATGAAGAAAAGACCTTGAGGACTGGCTACGTGACCACTGGTATCCCCTTGGGCTTTGCTGCCCAAGGAGTGCTGTGTGCTGCTGCTGGTTAGGAGCTGGCTTTCATCTTCCATTTGGTCAAATGTGGCTGGTTTTCTGCTTGGTACCCACAAACGACTGTATTTAATCCATTTATCAGGAGTATCCGTAACTTACTGTCGAGATAAGGAGGCCTCCAGATCACATTTTGCAGTTGGCCCCTTTGTTCTCAGTTGTGTCGTCATCTGTGTAACATTCGTGCAATCAAGCAGTCATTTATGCATTTACCCTTTTAAAACTGAATGCCTTCTGTATGCTGGGTGCTGTACTAGGTGCCAGAGGTAGGTGTGAAACAGAGCCAACACCAATCCTGCTGCATGGAGCTTTTACATCTAGAGGTCTTTCCAACACAGCAGTAAGGGCACTCAACATTAACCATTGTACTATTCTAGGAAGGAATTCCTGTGGGGAGAATTTCATCCGGTCATGTAGAAGCACATGTATTAAAGTGTTTAAAATCTCATCTGGCAGTTGTTATGTAACTCAGGCTGGACTTTACGTGTCTCTCCTTCGGGCTGCTAGGCATGGTGGGAGGGGATGCCGAAGGGAAGGGTGGGAATGCCAGACTCCTTTGGCTATACCTTTCAAGCATGGGATAAGGTGTTCACGCCATCTAAATACTGGAACATGTGTAGGGGCAAAGAGGGAGAGCTTGCCCCATCACCCCCCGGAAGTTTGCTGAAAATGAACTGACAAACGGAAGGTGAATAGGATAAAAAGTCACACAAAATGTATTTTAATATGGACAACACAGGAAATCATAGTAGAATGGTTACCCAGTAACCCAGTGGGGTACAGATGCTTAAATGCCCATCTTCATAGAGGGAGGGGAGAGGGGGAAATATGGCTACTTGAGGGATAATAAATGATTTTGAGGGGGAAACGAGTGGGCCTACTGCTCAGACAATGGTTAGTAAATAATTTCAATGGAAGTCGAATGGGATGGAGAGCTGACAATGGTTGGGGAGAAGTTGGTCTGGGCTCTAGGTGTGGTGTTTAATTTTCAGTCTCTTCCTCTGTAATACGAGTTGTGATCTTCTCTTCTCTGGTGAATGAAATGTCAGGAAAGGCAATTGTATTCCTCTTTGGCAGATCTGGCTTTTAGGTAGATAAGGGAACTTCAGAGAACAGCTTCATCCTGTGGTTTGGGAGAGACAGAGGATTAAGAGACTGTGGAGTAAGGGAGACAGGAAGCAAGGTCGGAGAAACCTTGGGACTGCTTCATGTCGAAGCACCATATTTTAGGGTAATGGTTTCTGAGTCCCAACACATGCTACCAGAAATTGCCATTCACCTTTCCTTTGTAGAGTTGTTGGTGGGGGAATTAAAGTACATTGAATAATGTTAAAGTAAAACATTTTTGCAACTGTGTAAAGGTCATAATTGGGAGGAAAGCTTTACTTTTATCACTAATGTAGGAAAAAAAAATGTCCACTTTGTTTTTGTTTCATAAGCTATGCTGTTTTCAAAATAAGATCCATTCACTCTTATGGTGGTGACAACAAGGAGTAGGGATTACAATTAGTAAGCCACTGGTTTCCCACACATTGTCAATGTGCAGGGCTTATCCTGGTCCAAACCTGCTTCCTGGTGCTTGAGAAACACAGAATCCTGCCATGTTTTATCCCAAAGTGGCTCTTCTTAGTTCTCCTGTCCCTTGGAGACATGGCCCAAGTAAATTCCATCCGGGTCTTAGAATCCAGTTCAGAATAGCACATTCCCTTTGGAATATCTTGCTCAATGCAGACCATCCTTCTTCAGACCAAATGACTGTTACATCAAGTTAGGTGGGTCCTCATCCCCTTCTACCCTTCCCGACACCTTCGTTCCCTTTGTTCTTCAAATTCCAAGTGATAATGTGACTGTGCCTCCAGCACTGGCCTTTTCTGGGCTCCTTATTCGTTATCCATGTTAGAGCTGCGTGGTGTTTGTCACTGTTGCCCTTGATGATAGTGACTGCTCACCTTGTAGTACATAGCATCAATTGGTTCCCATGTTTTCTCATTTAGCAAAGCTCCCTTCCATTTTTCTCCTGTAGAATTACCCTTTATGACTACCAAGCCATGTGTAGAGCCAACAAGGAAAGCAGCGATGGCGCCCATGGCCTCCTGGATGTAAGTACTATGCTGTCACCCAGAAAACAGCTGCACATTTCTGTCTTTCTCCCTGTTTGAGTGTTATCTGAGTGTTGTCTTCCTCTTTGGAGTAATCAAGTTTATCTTTTTGCAAAATCATGAACATTTTGACTTTACTCATTAAAAAAAAAAAAAAAAAACACTTCAGGCCCAGCCGCAGTAGCTAATGCCTGCTATCCCAGCACTTTGGGAGGCTGAGGTGGCCGAATCACTTGGGGTCAGGAGTTTGAGACCACCTTTGCCAACATAGTGAAACCCCGTCTCTACTACAAATACAAAAATTAGCCAGGCATGGTGGCATGCACTTATAATCCCAGCTACTCAGGAGGCTGAGGCAGGAGAACTGCTTGAAACCCAGGAGGGCAGAGGTTGCAGTGAGCAAGATCATTGCCACTGCACTCCAGCTGGTCAACAGAGCAAGCCTGCCTCTCCAAAAAAAAAAAAAAAAAAAAAAAAAATTAAAATTAAAAAGAAGTCACTGCTGTTTCAACTCAAATCCAGTGATTATATGAATGAAAATGGGTCTAAAGCCTTTGATGGATTAATGCAGCAACCCCCTTGTGATGGACAGAAAAAGGGAGAAGTTTTGTTAATTCTCCCATTTGTATATAAAATAACTTGGTTTTGTTCAACAGAACTTGTCCTTTTAGTTTGTAATGGAATTGTGAGCTTGTGTTCTAATTCCCATTTTGATCACAGATACTCCCTCTCCGCTAATCATACCACCGGGTTTCAGCATCGTTTTCCCTGGAGCTGATTCCTTGGTGATGTCACAGATGAGGATCAATCAGCATAGCTATTGTGCCATTAGAAACTGGCTTTCAGATGGCCAGAAATTAACTGTTATCACTTACTCCCAAATTAAAAATGTAATTTACAATGCATAGACAATGTAAATTTGGCCAGCAACACCTAAAAACACAGAAAAAAAAAGATATAGTGTACCTCTGGATAGTCTGTCATATGTGTTTAAATATAACCCTTACAATGCTATTGTTTTGTAAATACCAAAAATTAACCTAAAATTTTGTTTGAAACACAACATTTAAAAGCTATTTTGGCTTTAAAATATATATACTTTCTAATTTGCAGATGTAAGATGTTACAAGGGGGTTATTTAAAAACCGAATAATTAACACAGTTCTCCTACACTGAGGGAGCAAGAAATGATTCAGAGCTGGCAAATTTGTGAGAGGCAGCTAAAGGGATGAATATTTTGAAAATACAGCTTTTAGTGAGACTCACTATGTCTTTCTAAACCCAACTCCCCTAACCTTAGCATGAATAGTTCCAGACGTTAAACGTTCCCAAGGTGTGTTTTCATCATTAGATTTAGAAGCTTAGTGGCTTTTTGCTTTTAAATGATAATGTGCATTTAAATTTTTTTAATCCCGTATTTGCATAATGCCTTTGTTTACTCATATATTGAGCCAATGCCTGGCACGGAATGCCTGAGTGCCTTTCCCTGGCCTCAGAGCGAGCTGCCACTGCTACTGCCCTCTTTCCCCTCAACCTCCAAAGCTTCCTTAATCCTTTTATTTACTCTCTCCTCCCCCTGACCCACATTACCCATCCCAGCAGGTACAAAGACACAACATTGTCCCATAGTCTGACCACCCCGGTCTTTTTGAAAGCAAGATGATTATTTTTCAAGCCATAAAATGTAATGGCAGAACCGCAGGACTGCAAAGTGTGGTTTCAGGAAACTGTTGAAAGTTCACATCCTTATCTGACCCTAATCCTGGCGGCCCAGAACCCTGTGATTCAAGGAATGATGTGGAAGCACTCAGTCGAATCAGAGCAAGAGAGACACCAAGTCTGAAATCTGGGTGGGCTTGGAAGAGCCTCAGCATTGTTGTTGTTGTTGTTCTGCACATTTACTTTCTGGCCGGACTGGGAAAGTTTTGAAAATGATTGGGGGCATGTAAATTTGTTCTTGTTTCATTTAAAACTGGATAATTCCTCCATTCTCACTTCTAGTTCTTATAATTAAAATGCTCAGAAGGTGGGATTAAGCAGCTCTAGCTGCAGAGCCAGGATTTGGCATGCATTTCAATTCTCTGATATCTAAAGGCAACCACAGAAGGTTCTGAGATTCTTCTGGACCTGACATCTGGGGCCCAGAGCCCGGGATTTACTAGTGTCATTGCCTGTCTCTCAAGTCCACGCCCCAGTCACATAACTGGCATAGCTAGGTACAAAGAACCAACTGAGGGGGAGACTTGGTATTTTCCAGAATTCAGGAAATTGAATTATCCACATAGGAAATATCACAGTGTAAGCAATCCAACTGCTTTTTTTAATTAAAATATTCTGAAATAAAGATTAGGCTTTCAATGCCTTCTTTTATAGGGTGAAGGGGATTTTCAGCAAGGATAAAATCACATATTTATATGGTTATCATTTTTTTCAAGTCCAAATATGTAAGTGTGAAAAAAGGCAGCTTAAATCCTACATAATTCATGGACGGCATTAAAATCAGGTGTATGCAATTTTGCTTATTTGAATGAATGACATACAGTGATGGAGAACAGGGAATCACCTTTCCAAGAGGCTGCCCTGTAAATTACCATTTGAAATTGGTTATATGATTCCAGCCCCTTCAGCATTAAGCTTCAAAATATTAGCCCCTAGAGGGTAAAGGTTTAAGCATCGGGTGCTGAACTTCCTTTTTCCTCCTACTGATAACCCTTGTATTAGATCAGGTTTATTTTACTTGTAAATCACATCTCACTGGAGTGGAGTTCAAAGTTTTAAAATGTTAGTTTTAGGATACAGTATCCAACAATTTTCTTCCCTTAGCTAGAACGCCACTGTTTTTTAACATGATATCAATCTCTCTAGAAGAATAACATTGTCCTTATGTAAAGCCCTAAATTAAGCTACAAATTTTGTGTGCAATACATTGTTTTTAATATACTGAATTCTTCTCTTCAGCCTTATAATGCCTTCCTCTCTGCAGTAAAATGGATCATGACAGAACTTGTCTTGTAAGTAAAATCTGCTGCATTTTGAAAAGGATTAATATTTTCCTTTTGTATCATAAAGTGAACTTAGAGATTGTGAGTCATGCTTTCAATAACCGTTAGATTCCTAGTGCTCTGAGATACCTTCATTGAACATCTCAAAATATTGAACACAGAGACCAAAAATGATCTTTAATTAAGTGATTCATGATCACTCCTTTGGCTATTATGTCATACTTTAGCAGATTAACAGTTTGCAATATACAACTAAATTTACTTATTGTGGTTACTGTTCAATTTCACATGGATGTCTGGCTGATGTGACTGCAGCCTGGGTGGGCTGTGGTCAGAAGAGCACACTGCTGTGACTGTCTACCATGCTACTTTGGCTGCCTTGGCCTGTGCAGGAATGGGAGATGTGTGAGATTGTCAGCTAGGGCTGGGGGCTTCCTCAGGTGTGATTTCATTGTTTTTCCTGTCAAACTATGGTCTTGTTTGGAGGTGCTCGTTGCATCTATAACTTAAGTAACACTTGAAATGGCACAAAGATGAAAGTCTTGACTTTCAGACTAGATATTAGACACATTACAGAAACACTGTGTCACACAAAAGGGAAGAAGTTCATAGATGAACATGTAAACAAGATTGTGTAAGTTGCACCAAACTCTCTCATTCTTATTTCCCCTGCTTAGACTCCACTTCTGTGGATTTGAGGCAAATTTCATGCCATTTGATGGATAGTCACTGTCCTCTTAATTTAATGTAACCTCTATTTTAATACAGTTTGTGAATTCAAATGGGAAGTAAATTCTCCATATACACATGAGGCAGAGAAAGAACATTAACAGATAATAGTGGGATTTAGATTGAGAGACAGCTGCTAGGAATAGTAGTCATAAGCCTGAAAAACAAATGACCAAATTTTGATCTCTCTTCATCTATTTGGAGGATAATTTATATTATTTTTGTATTCTTTACCAGCCATTGAGAAATGTTGATTTTTATGAAGTTGCATTGTGACATAATTTCATAGAGAGAAGTCTGTTCTACCTCCCTCTATACACACACACGCGGAGGGGGCTTAAACAAGTTCAAGTAGCAGTATTCATTTTGAAAGCATCTTTCATTACTACAGATCATAGTCTTGGCAGAGGAGAATATTCTATCTGTATTTCTGAACTAAGGGAGGAGAAGCTCATTAGAAATTGGCTTTTTACTGTGGAATCAAATTAGATGATATTAAGATTGAATAACTGGTGAACAATAACGAGGAAAGTATTTCAGCCTATACAGCAGGTTATTCCTCATCTAGGAATCTTTGAGTCCAGGTGAACCTGGCTTTGGGGATAAAATAGCCTTTCACAAGAAAGATAAACCCCAGTGAATATTCAGTGATAACTCAGCCAGCTGTGTTGATATCTGCAAATTGTGATGTTCTCAAATGAGGTAAGCGATGCTGAAGAATACAGAAAGTCACTGTTCTGTGATACAGGCATGGATGACGAAGTAACATTGGGCTTTTCCACGATCTGTTTAGGTTCCTGGTGGAGTTTAACCTCTGCAGTTGGTGGCACTCCGATATGACAGCTAAAGGTGAGCAGCAACTGGTTTCTGTTTCCCAGCTTGGAGGGATGAGCGCTGGGTTCACTGGCTACTTTTCATCAGGGATGTGCTGGCTCAGAAAATTCCCCAGGACAAAGTGATGATTTTTCAGCTCTGTCAGCAAAAAGACACCCTTTATGCTAAGTGCTGTGCTATCTAGTCTGACGCAGAATTCCACAGGCTTCATTCAGCCCATGTTGAATGTATATCTTGACCTGTTTCCTTAACTAAGGCTTTGAGGTCATACATTGCACAGGTAAATTCTTCAGAAAGCTCATGGGCAATGCGGAAATAGAAGAGAGACAGACACACTGCCTGTGTCTCAGGCTAAATGAATGATTAGCCATTCTCTTTTCATTTTCACAGTTACCCTCATAGAACATAAATCTGATGACATTCCTCTTCCTTCTCAAATATCTTTGATGATTTAAGGAGGGTGTAATTAGTAGAGACTCTTGGAGGCATGGGTTGTGGAGTTAGATCAGAATAGGTTTCAGTCCCGGCTCAGGGTTGACCTTGGGCATGTCAGCTGATCTGTCTCCAAGGCTCAGTTTCCCTTTGCTAAGCACAGTGGGGAAAATAATATTTATCTTAGGAAGTGAGTCTGTGTGTCTGTGTGTCTGTGTGCATGTGTGTTTAATGCTATGAGAAATCATGTTACGTGCTGACCACAGTGACTGAAACAGAAGTCCTCAAAAAATAGTAGCAATACCGCATGTTCTCACGTATAAGTAAGGTAAACATTGAGTAAACATGGATACAAAGAAGGGAAAACAGACACTGAGGCCTAATTGAGGTGGAGGGTGGGAGGAGGGTGAGGATGGAAAAAGCTACCCATTGGGTACTACGCTGACTACCAGGATGCTGAAATAATCTGTACACCAAACCCTCGAGACATGCAGTTGACCCATATAAAAAACCTGCACATGTACCCTCCACACCTACAATAAAAGTTGGAAGGAAAATCAATATATAAAAGAACGTATCTGTAATTATAACGGTGGTGACACTATGACCATGACAGTGATGATGATTGCCTACAAATCCAGTGATCCTTAATGAATGCTGGCTCCAGCAGTCTGCCCCAGGCCTGCCCACTCACATGCTATTTCTCAGATACACTCTGTTCTTTCTTGCCTTCATGCATTCATGTTCATTTTCCCACCTGGGAGGCCAGGGACTAGCAGGCTATTACCATTCTTATTATTTCTAACTATCTGTCTTTTAAAAAAGAGATTGATTAGTCACGTATCAGCATTTCCCCAGATGCTAGATCTATTTTAATCTAACATTCCCTTTCCTTTCTCTTAAGATCCCAGCCTGTGAGGATTCCCTCAGTTCCCTCAGGCAGAATGAACATTTTCTTCTTGTTCCTGCCCCAGTCAGCTCATGCGTTATCCTATCTCTTCTTTAACATTATTGCCTCACTGTGTGTGTTTTACGCTAACCTAGCATTTCTTGATGGTAGGAGCTATGTTTTAAATATTGTTCTCTCTTAACACCTAACTGGTGCTGAGCACACAGTAGGTGCTGTATCTTTGCTGATTCAATATCCTAACAAATCTTTCTGGTGCTAAGCATGACCATTAGGGTCACTATAGTCATGGCTTTGTAACTTACAAATAGGCTCATTTTGCTGGAATCCAAGAACTCTCTGATTTCTGCTTAGAACATGAGATGGAGCAGAATCTGCTGAGTGAGTCCTGCCCCTGCTGATGCCCGCATAGTTCACTCTCTGATAACTGGGAGCCTAATCCATGCCTGTCCAGGCTTGGCTCTGCCCTGGGACACTGACAGCCCAGTGGAGCAGGGCCCCTGTGCTCTGCTTGCATCCCCACACACACACATTGGTCTGGTGACCCCCAGGGCTTGGACTCAGTTCTTGCTCCTCCCTGCTGGGTTGGGTACTGAGTGACAGTGACTGCCCCAAATCCCACTTGTATAAATTAGCCTGAGGACATAAACCTGGATGGGAACAAAGGTTTCTATGATAGGATGATCATCACCAGGGAATTTATAATTGTAAATACTGGTAACTCTTTAAATGTCTAACAATAAAGGCCATTTTAAAATAAATTGCAACCCATCCACAGAAAGAGCATTTTTTCTGTTTCTGAAAACTTTTTGATGAAATTAAGAAATGCTCATGAAATTATAACAAAACAAGACAAAACCCAAGATACAAAACCGTATATACATAAAAACACATAAAATGGTGGGAGGAAGGAGATAGGGAGCTAATTGGGGTCAGCAGTTGGTATGGGAAATAGGGAGTCAATAAACAAACACCAACGTATGAGCTAGGCGAAGAGGACTGTCTTGTCCCCGAAAGGAAATTTTACCTGTAGTGTCAACTTGCTTTTGTTGAAATTGCGCATGATTTGAAAAAAGAAAGACGAGGAGGGACCTACTAAATGGGCACTTGGCTATTTTTACCATTTGCTTTTCTTATTGGACTCACTTTTCCACAGTCTTACTTATAGGAGTGAAGAGAGATAAATGATATTTTTTAAAAATAAGAAAATTAATAGAGGCCAAGAAAATGGGTTGCAAGTTGGTTAAATGGCTGCTCTCTCTGTGGCACCAGTGACCTGGAGACAAATCCCCTCTCCCTCTGAATCAGACTATGAGCTCTCAGAGGCCAGAGCAGCTTTTGAACTTAGTGGTTAGGAACTCTGGGTAGCCTTTCTCTGCTTCTTGCTTGCTGTGAGGTTCTGGGCAAGTCACTTGGTCTCTCTCGGCTTTGGTTCCATTTGTCAGCAGAGAAAACAATAGACATAATGTGGCTGTGAGAAGTGAATTAAGCAATGTATGCCAAGCCCTTGTGCAAGTACTCCATGCCTGGTGGGTGGGCGCTCATGCTTTGGGTGGTGGCGGTGGTTTTTTTTAACTGAGATGTCTGGTTATTTCTTAGGAGTTTACACAGGGCTGAGGGCAGCAAGCTTGTTTTCAGTGGTTCACTTTTTGGCATTCTTCTTCATACCTAGTGAGGACGTTCCCTTCTCTTCGTGTCTGTGTTCACTCCCACTTCCCTCATCCTCACCTTGACCTGTTTCCCTTTTCCGTGACCGACCACCACAGACATCTGGCCATACTGTTATTTTGGTCCTATGGATTCTAGAGTTTTCCTGAATGCCATTCACTATGATCTTTGCCTAGAACAGTGGTTTTCAAATGGGGGCAGTTTTGCCTCCCAGGGGAATGACTGGAGACATGTTGGCTGTCACAGCATGGGAGGGAGGGTTTTTATTAGAATCTGGTAGCTAGAGGCCAGGGATGCAGCTAAATATCCTGCAACACACAAGACAGCCCCCATAACAAAGAAATATCCCACTCAAAATATCAATAGTGCCACTGTTGAGAAACCCTGGCCCCGACTGAGGGGTGCAGAGTAGGGGACAGTGACTGAGGGAGCAGGCTATGATCTCTGCACCCACGATGTTGAGAGATACTTGTGAAGGCTCCCATTCTGCAATTTCGCCACCCCCACCCCAGCTGGACCAAAAGTGGTCCAATTTTCAGCTGAAAGGAATAATATGGTGCTTTAGTTCTCTATTTTCTGTCTTAAGGAGCTTTGTAGAAAGGACCCTGAATAGATCATTTCAGCATGTCCTCTGACTCCACTGCCAGACTGTGAGACCTCCTTCCCACAGACTACAGAGAGACCTTGTCACATAATTGCATCGTTGATGCATGGTGTGCTGCTACATAAGTGCTTTGCCATTTCCAGAGAGCTGGCACATAGATTATCTTCAGATCTGTTCAACATACCTGAGAGGTGGGGACTGCTAGAATTTCCTGCCAAGCCTCTCTGAAGCACCTAAGTCAGACAGCTAAGAGGCAATGGACTCAGACCTAAGCCAAGACCTCCCTCAGCTAATGATGACAGCGAGAGCCGCAGCTACTGCACTGGAATTGTCTCATTCCAGCCGACAGCCCTCTGCTGGGCATCATATGACTTTTTCCATTTTATGGATGAAGAAATGAAAAGAAGTAAAGGTGAACTCATTCATCCACAGGATTGCTGTCATTGGGATATCTTATTAAATGTAAATATAAATCCCAGACCCGGCATAAGGAGGGAAACGTTTCAGGCACCATATGCTATTGGCTTGCAAGGTTTCTTCATTCTAAATTTACCATTCCCTCACTAGATAAAGACCCTGAGCTGAGACATACATCTTTGTTTTAGCTAAAAATGGAATCCATAATTACACTGTTTATCTGCTCCATTTCCTTAATGAAGGGGACTGTGGAAGCCCATTTCTGCTTGATTATCACAAAGGTATCATTTTGGTGAAGTTGCACAAAGAGAACAGAGCTTGCTGGCACCCGGTTGTGAACAGGGGTGCATTCACAGAAACAAAAGAAGAGGAAGGCTTTTCAAATGGCAAATCTATTCATTCCCAATTGTCTGCACATAATTACTGTGAACCCAAGTCAGTTATTCTCATCAGGGACATTTGTTGCTAAGGGAAAAGTAAAGAAATTCAATTGTGCGGATGCTCCCTTGGGTGCTTCATTGTGAGTGGGTGCTAGGTGGTGGTGACATCGGCGTAACTGGGACAGGAGGCACAGCAGTGTGGGCTCCGGGATGTGAGGGCCAGGCTCACATCTGGACCCCATCACTCATTGCAGTGTGACCTTGGGCAAGTATCTTCATTTCTGAGCTTTAGTTTCTTCATCTGCAGAATGGGACAGTAGCAAGGGCTTGCTTATTCTGTGGTGATGAGGATTCTGCCCGTGCTAAGGGCCTGGCACAGGGTTTGGCATGTGGTAAGTACATAGTTAAGATTGATGGTGAAGGTGTTGGTGGTTTGCTGTGTGAGTTAATGATGATTGTGATGAGTCACTCTCTGTGGGACCCACGGCAGGCAGTGTCTGCTTCTGGAACCTCATTCTTCCCTTCTGGAAAAAGAAGGAGTCAGCCAAACTAAGCTCAGTGATCCTTGACTACCTACAGCTTTGTAAGATGAGAGTTCTGAGTGCCTAAGAGTTAAAACAGTATCCAATAGGGCCAGGCACGGTGGCTCACACCTGTAATCCCAGCACTTTGGGAGGCCAAGGTGGGCGGATCACTGAGGCCAGGAGTTCGAGACCAGCCTGGCCAAGATGGTGAAACCCCCATCTCTACTAAAAATACAAAAAAACTAGCCAAGCATGGTGCTGCATGCCTGTAATCCCAGCTACTTGGGAGGCTAAGGCAAGACAATCGTTTGAATCCGGGAGGCAGAGGTTACAGTGAGCCGAGATCACACCACTGTACTCCAGACTGGGCGACAGAGTGAGACTCTGTCTCCAACAACAACAACAAAAACAGTATCCAGTAGATTGCAAGCAGCCTCAGTTACTGGTTTGAAACTCCATAGATAAATAATAGTGACTGCACATATATGTGGCGTTTTCCATAGCACTCTAGACAAAGTAAGTTCTAGCCATGTTATTTAAATTAAATGTGGCCATGGCTTTATACGATAATTCACGTTTCCCAAAAGCACATCGAGCAACTTCCAGCCAATAGTCGTGCTGCAAATAGACCCAACGGTTTATCACTGTCAGGATGGAGTGCCCTACAATTGTCGAAGGAAAAAGAATTTCATCTCCAGAAAGGATCAGAGCCAAATGAGTCTCACCATTGAGAGTACTGGACTCATTCCATTGTAACTGGGCCCAGACAATTAGAATTAGAGATGGTGCAATTATCAGGCTTGTTCAAATCATGTGTGCTGCCTATCTCAGCCTGACCCAAAGACCTTTCTTATTTTTTTTCATTGGCCGAACTTCACAGAGCAGTGAAACATATACATGCTGGAGCCAGACAGCCCAAGGTCAAATTTTGGTTCTGCCACATACTCAGTGGATGAATTTGGGCAATTTACCCTCGTTCTTTTTCCTCCATTCACCATCTGCAAAACAGATAACAACTGTTCATACCTCATAGTTTATTTTTTAATTTTGTCATGTTTTACTATGAAATAAATTAATACATATTAAGCAGGACAGCATCTGGAACACAGCAATTTCTCCATAAATTTAGCTGTTATGCCATCATTAGGTTTTTATATTCCATCTGCATGCTTGTGCCTCTTCCACTTATAACCTAAGCTATTGTATACTTAAATCTTTATTTCATTTCAAGGGACTCAGTTTTTTAAATTCAAATAATTTAACTATGAAAAGAAAGTTTTATAAACTGAAAACCAGAATGATTTGCCATACAGAGAAATCAGTTGTAAAAATAAGAACCATGAAAATAAAAAGTGTTACCAAATTTTAGCCAGATCCTATGAGCTTTGTGTTTGGTCTCTTCAGCTTAAAGGGAGAGGAGAGCAAATGAAAGAAAGGAGTGTAAAAGATAGAAAGGTGGTGGAAACTCCCTACTGTCAAACAAAGATGTCCTCCTTACAAAACAGAGGCACCGAAAAAGATTTGGAAAGAGAATGATGTTACCACCACGTGGCTCTTCTGTGTTGTTACTATTGGGCCTGGAGCACCTAAAATTCACCTTACCCTCCAAAGGCAAGAAAGAAATGTGTCATAAGGGACGGAGAGTCTCACATTTTTTGGCCCATTGTATTCTATTTTATGTTTGAAAACACTATTCAGGAGAGTCATTCTTGTATTCAGCAGGCATTTAATGTTCCCTCCAATGAGCTAGCATCTTGGGGACAAAGGGATAGTGTTTGGAACCTGGCCTTTCTTGAGAATGACTACCAGCACTGTACAATCAGTGGAGTCAGGAGTCAGAGAGGCAGCCATTTACTTGCCTTTTCTACCAAAAACGCCTGACTCCATGAAATAGCACAAGTACAGCAGGAGTCACGATGGTGGTAAAAACATACACTTAAGCAGCACTCACAGCATGACAGCTACTGTCCATGTAATTCATTTGATTCTCAAACAACCACACAAGCTTGGTACTGCTATTCCCATTTAGCTGATGAGGACACTAAGGTGTAAAACGGTTAAAAGCTCACCTGCTGTCACACAGCAGTGGCAGGATTCATTGCCTGGAATTGGTGCTTTTAGCTACTGCATAACTAGCCAGCCTCTGGCCTATGGATGGTAACACTTGCTAATGAGTAGCATTTCATGAAGGCTGTGTGTATGCATGTAGGTGGGCAAAAGTGCATGCATGCTTCACTCTGCTAAGAGCTGTACATGCTTTTGTTCATTTATTCCTCAGAACGATCCTGTGAGGTTACTATAGACATTTCCCCTTAAGGTCAGCGATCAGTTACTGAAAATTCTATATTCTGAGTGAAAGAGCTGATGAAGAGTCTACTTCCTTTTGTTTTAAATAATAAAGATTAAATGCATTGTGCTGCAACCCCAAACCCTCAACCAATTTCCTCAAAATAGTTAAACCTCAGTGAAAAGCCTACATATAAGAAAGCATCATGTTAGGATACTACAAATGCTTAGAATCGCTTCCTGATCACCCCACAAGTGTTTGGTTGTTACCCAACAGTTGTTTTTTTGTGTAGTAGCACTGACGGCTCACTTAGTGCCAGCAGCATCCCACATGGACAGTGGACAAAACATCTCCCTGTAGTTCTGCCCACCAACCAGTTATATTTGGAATGTAACATGAGACTTTGTTCACACACAGTTTTGTTAAAATCCTATTGAATTTTGGAATTGTAAATGTAAATACGATTTTTTTTCCTACGAAAACAATAACTGAAGGCTTTGTACAAACTGTGGTATTGGAAATCTGTAAGCATTCTCTTGGGGGAAATGCTAACAAGTAGACCTCCTGTGAAGAGTACCTGTACTACTAGCATCCCCATTTTACAGATGAGAACAGTGAGGATTCACTAGAAGTAGCAGAGCAGGGATTCGTACTCCAAACTTCTCTTACTTCAGAGCCTTCACCCTTAACCACTATGCTGTAGTGTCTATCATTATTGTCATCGTTATAATGTCACAATGGCTTCATTAGAATGATACTGTTATCTTTGTTATTGTTGCTATTATTATTATCATTATTTGACATTTACTGAACACTCATTATGTTTCAACATAACATTGTTTTATGTACTTCTCACATCAACCTCTGATAGAACTTGATTATCCTCGATTTACAAATAAGAAAATTGAGACCTAGTGAGGTTTTGGATCTTGCCCACTGGACAATCAACTGCCAAGCCTCTACCGAGTGCCTACTGTGTGCTCATCCACGTACCAGGGTTATTTAGTGCTTTAAAATTGACATGGTATATTATTGGACAAAGAGCTTCATAATAGTAGGATTTGGTTCATGGCTGTGCTTCAAAGACATTACGTATTTTACTATTTCATATTTCAATTTTCTTTCTATAATAAAACCATGCAATTGTATCATGACCTTTGTCTCACCCTAAATAATATGGTATAACTTATATTTTATACATTTATTCAGATATACATATGTGTTGTTGCTGAGTTTGAGTAAGTCTGAGGTCAGAGACCCTGTGACTGATGTTGTCCCAGAAATTTGAATTCTTGTGATGCATAAATGATAGCTGATCAAGCCAACACAACTGTTGGAGGAATTATAGCTTATAGAGTTGCTTGGCAGATGAAATCACTTGACTAATTAGAAAATAATGCATTATGCTGTGCTAGAAAAATCACAGAGCAGCAGAAGCGGAACTGTGTTCTGGGTTGCTGTGGGCTGCCAGTCACAATATTGAGCCTGTGCCTTGCATTCTTTACCTTTTTTTTTCCCCCTATCCCTACAGCCCAGAAATTGAAACAGACCCTGGAGCCTTGTGATACTGAATATCCAGCATTTGTCTCTGAGCGCACCATCAAGGAGACCACAGGAAATATTGCTTGTGAAGACTGCTCCAAGTAAGCCATCCCCCGACCCTCTAACCCCCTACACCTTTCTGCTCAGCACAGAACTTTCCCAGATAGGTCTGTGTGACTTGCAGGCACAGTTACACCAAGAGAAAACATGGCTGCCCTCTTGTGTAAGGAAGTATTTCTATCAGCTTAGAAGAAACACCACTTGGCTTTATAAGATATTCTAGACGCTGGGAAGCATTCAGAATGCATGAAAATACATCCTGCAGTATAGGAGATGTGTAGTCAGTTTGTTCATGTTTTGGGAAAGTTCTTGTTGGTGCTTTCTCAATTGACAGTTGGCAGTTTGAACTGTGTGTTCGAGAATGTCCTTACGTATCTTTACTGAAGGCACAAGCCTTCAGGATTTACCCAAACCTGATAATTTGGAAATGTTTCTTGGTGATTGAGTATGCATTTCCCTGATTGCTAATAAGATTGAGCCTCTTTTAATGGTTTTATTGGTTATTTCAGGTTTCTGACCTCTTTATTCCAACTGGGCAGTTCCCGAATGGGTGGTTAGATCTGTTCTTATTGATTTGGGTGTTCTTTCTCTTTCGGATACTATTTCTTTACAATCGTATGCATTGTATGTGGGTCTTCCTATTCTGTGGTTTGACTCTTTACAGATGCCTTTTTTTTTTTTCTTTTTTTTTTGAGACAGGTCTTACTATGTTGCCTGGGCTAATCTCAAACTCCTGGGCTCAAGAAATCCTCCTATCTCAGCCTCCCAAGTAGCTGGGACTACAGGCACACAATGCACAGAAATTTTCTTTCTTTCTTTTTTGTTTAAATAAGTCTAGTCATGGGCTGAGTTCCCATCTATATGCAGATCTGTTTCCAGATCTTATGGTTTGTTAATACCTATATATAATACCATATCTTTTAAATTATTAAAGCTTTATAATATGACTTGGTATTTAGGAGAACAAGCTCCTTTCCTTATTCTTCTTATAAGTTTTCTTAATTATTCTTGGCTCTTTACTCTTGCATACTTATTTTGGAACTAGCTTGTTAATTTCCACAAATTTTTTTTTTTTTTTTTGAGACAGAGTCTCGCTCAGTTGCCCAGGCTGGGAGCACAGTGGCGCAATCTCAGCTCACTGCAAGCTCCGCCTCCTGGGTTCTCGCCATTCTCTGGCCTCAGCCTCCTGGGTAGCTGGGATTACAGACACCCGCCACCACGCCTGGTTAATTTTTTTTGTATTTTTTAGTAGAGACGGGGTTTCACCTTGTTAGCCAGGATGGTCTCGATCTCCTGATGTCATGATCCACCTGTCTCGGCCTCCCAAAGTCCTGGGATTACAGCCATGAGCCACCGCGCCTGGCTCATTTCCATGAATTTTGATAAGGTTTTGATTAAAATTTCTGTAAGTGATAGGTCAATTTAAAGATAATTGCTATTTTTTATAATAATTGGACTTCCCATTAATAAACTAAGTATATCTCTTTAGTTATATGCCTTTTCTATGCCTTTTAATACAATTTTATAACTATATATTTATACCTACATACCCCATAGTTTTTCTTCTGTCATAAAGAGTATATATTTAAAACTACTTTTCTAATTTGTAAGTACTAGTATATGAACATATCACTGATTTCTGTATATTGAATATTGTATCCAACACACTGCTAAATGCTGTTTGAGATCGACTTGTTTGTGTATGGATGCTCTTGGATTGGACTTTTTGCATAGACCGTAATATCGTTTGTGAAACGTTTGCTTTCTAATCTCCATACTTAATTATTGTTTTCTGTTTTATTGCACTATACTTCTGACACATCGTTAAATAGAAGCAATGAGATTAGGCAACCATGTCTCATTCCTGATTTAAAGGAAGTGCCTCCAATAATTACATGTTAAATATGTTTGCTAAAGGACTTTTTTATTGTCATACAATATAAAGAATATAAAATTTACCATTGAACCATTTTAAAGTGTATAATTCAGGATCATTAAGTATATTCACAATGTTGTGCAACCATCACTGTTAATTCCATAATTGCTGTAGATTTTTAGTAGTAACAATTTATGAGGCTAAAGAAAACTTTTGTAAGAGTTTTTGTTGCCATTGTTATTGTTGAAATCTAAATGGATGTTGAATTTCATAAGAAAGTTCTACATCCATTACAAAAAAATTTTCCTTAATTTGTTAACATGTTAAGTTACATTAATATTTTTAAAATTTTAAATCATGAAATATATATATATACATATAAAATACTTCTAAGTTTTCTTGGTTATTCTTGACTCTACTCTTGCATATTAATTTTGGAAATAGCTATTAATTTCTATGAATTCTGATAGGGTTTTGATATGTATAATATATGTATTATATGTACATATCATATATATGTATTGTTTGTATATTTCATGATATCTATGATCATGTATATGTCATGATTTTATTTTCATGAAATAAATATATAATGCATATGTGTATGTATTATACATAATATATGTAGTATATATTACATATGTATAGTATGTATATATTACATACTTTATATGTAGTGTATATTATATATTAATAGTATATAGAATGTGTAATGTGAAAATATACTTGCTTTTTCAGGATGGACCTTCATTGTCATAAACAGGCCAGGCGCGGTGGCTCATGCCTGTAATCTCAGCACTTTGGGAGGCCAAGGCGGGTGTTATCACCTGAGGTCGGGAGTTGGAGACCAGCCTGGCCAACATGGTGAAACCCTGCCTCTACTAAAAAATACAAAAATTAGCCAGGCGTGGTGGTGGGCACCTGCAATCCCAGCTACTCGGGAGGTTGAGGCAAGAGAATTGCTTAAACTCGGGAGGTGAAGGTTGCAGTAAGCCGTTACCTTGGCACTGCACTACTCCGTCTCAGAAAAAAAAAAAGTAATAATATTTCACATATATTGCTGAATTCAATTTACTTACACTGTGAACTTTTGTTTTATGCTCAAAAGGAGAGTGGCAATACTTTTTCTTCCTTGCACTGTCATTTGGCTTTCCTATTAAGGTCATTTTATTGCCACAAAATTACTTACAGTTTCCCTCTTTCTGTAATACCTGTAGCATTTTATATAAGATGAAATCCAGTATCTGTTTCTTGAAGATTTGGTAAAACTTATAAAACTATTAGTGACTGGTGGGATTTGTATGTGTGTGTTTTTTTGTGTGTGTATAAATTTACAACTATGAAATTAGTTTCTTTTGTGGTTAGATATTTCTGGATTTTCTTTTTCCTTTTGAAATGGTTTTGGTGATTATATTTCTTAGAAAACTGCCTATTTCACCTCATTTTTCCAGATTATTGCAGGCATTGTTGATAGTGTTTTCTTTTGATTAAAACTGTTACTATATTTGTGATTTTGCCCCCTTTTAAAGCTTTTAATTGATCCTCCCTCTTGCTCCCTTTCCTCTTGCCTCCTTCCCTCTCTCTCTCCCTTTTCATACTGCCAGAGATATGTTTGTTTTATCTTTCTTCTAGGATTCTTGAGTTTACATTGTTTTTTATTTTCTAATATTTTGTATTTGATGCTTAGCTTTTCAGGTTCATTTTATATGTATATAGATATACCTATAAGCATATATATGTCTAGGTATACGTTTCTCTCTGCATTCCAGTGCATCTCTAAATTTAATATGTATATAAGGCCTTCATTCTTACTCATCTCTAACAAGTTTCTAGTTTTTACCATTTTTTGATCTGTCAATGCTTAAATCATGTTTTAAAATGTCCGAATATATGCGATTTGAGGCCATCCTTTTTATTATTGAAGTCTAATTAAATGGCCTTGTGGTCTGTATAACACATCTATTTTAGTATTTGTGGAAACTTGCTTTGTATTTCCAGTCCTTGTCCACATGTTTTTGAAAGCAAGTTACATTATCTAATAGCTGGGCTTAGGGATCAATGTGTGTCCTTTGGACAAAGTATACAATTGTGTTTCAAACTTATCTTTATTTTCAGTCTATTTTAGATGTCAGTTAATTTCTCACCAGGCTTATGGACGTTTTTGTGCCATTCAATTCATTTTGCTTTCTATATTTTGAAGTTATGTTACCATGGACATCCCTGTTCATGATTATTATAGCTGCCTAAGAAATCATTCCTGTTATCACTATGTAATAAACCTCTTTATACATGAAAGTGCTTTATGCCTTAATGTCTATTTGTTTTGTTAATAGCAGAGGTACATTAGCTCTATTTTGGTAATAATTGCTAGCCATATTTTCCCCTTTCCCTCCATTTTCAACCCTTTTTCATTATTTTGCACTAAGATTTTGTTTTATAAACAGAATATAGCGGGATTCAAAGTTTCTATTATTTCTGTTATCTGATAGTTTAATCTTTTAAAATTTATGGTGCTTACCAATAAGTTTGGAATATTTCTACCATCATTTTATATGCTCTGTATTCCTCATGTTTTTTCTTTGTTCCTTTCTTCCTTCTTTCTTTCCTTCCTTCCTTCTTTTCCTTCTTTCCTTCCTTCCTTCCCTCCCTCCCTCCCTCCCTTCCTCCTTCCTTCCCTCCTTCCTTCCTCTCTCTCTTTCTCTCTCTCTCTTTTCTTCCTTTCTTTCCCTTCAATTGGATTGATTGGGTTTTCTCCTTCTTTTTTTGTATTCTATGTAAAGTACACACTATTCCTTTAGTAGTTACTCTTTGCCTTTTTAACATGTTTCAATTGGTGAGGCTCTCCTCCCTCCTCCAGAGCAAACAAAAGCTTAGATTTTGTTAAGTTGAATTAACTCCCATCTCTTTCATATAATATTTTCTAACCTTCTAGTTCTACTATGTTTTTAACCCGTGAAATAACTATTACTGTTGTTGCTGCCTATAGTAAATAACATGTTTACCTGCATTTTTATATGTTTATAGTCACTTTTGATTTTAAAAAAAAATTGCTTTTGTTTTACAGTGCTTTAGAAGTTTTTCCAAGAATGATCTGAGAGTGATAAATTATCTCATTCTTTGTCTAAAATCCCTAATTTAGTATGTACTCAACAGTGATGATTTATCTCCATAGCATCAAAATTAAAATATTTTGAAGATATTCCATTGTCTTCTACTTTTATCCTTGTACCTTTGTAGGTAGTCTAACCTCTTCCCCTTCTCTGATGGCTTTTACAGTGTTCAGTCTCTCTCGAATGTTCTGAGGTTTCACTGACGTGATTCCAGATATAAATTCATTTCTATTTTTTATGTGCTTTATTCTGGATAATTTCTTTAAACTTATATTCCAGTTCACTAATTTCCTTTTGATCCTGTCTGGTCTGCTGCTGAAACAATCTATTGAGCTTTTTATTTCTAGACGTTTCATTTGCTTCTCTTAAAACTATATGTTTCTTTTATACAGTCTTAGTCTTAGGTTATCTGTACCAAATTATAAAAAACCTTTTAAGATTGTTCTAATAGTTTAAATTTTAGGAGTATCAATCCTCTTTTTTCTTCTGCGTTTTTCCATGTTAGATTATTGGCTCATGTATTTTGTCATTTTTAACTGTGAATTGATCTTTACTATTAAGTATTATTTATCTGGGAACAGAATAGAATTTGAGTTTCTCTTCACTATATATTTGCATTTTGGCTTCTATCATGTATCCTATTAGTAATGACGGCCTGGGAATAATTGTTGTGTAAGTTTTTTGTATTTAGGAATTTGTGTACCATATAATTAGAGCACATATTTTTCCTAAGCAGCATGTAGTTTAGACTTGACGTTTGATTTCTCATGGGCAATATTGGTTTTCTTATTCAGAGCCTCAGAGAGTATCAGATTATCCATGTTTTTTCACTTAGCAGTAAATTTACAAGTTAGCTTTTACTGTCTTCTCTTGTAAGATCTTTTGTATTTAAACATGTTTGTTTTGTTGTACTATTTCGTCTAGTGTGTCTGAGTGTTTAGAGCAGGATGGCTTCCACATTTGCCCAGTCTACCATGTTATAGTTTATTCTTCTGACTGGGGGCATTCTAGATCCACCACAAGAAAGTACTGAAGTGTATAGTTCAGTGCAGGAGCCGTGGAAGCAATGGGTTCAGAATGTGAGTTCTGACTTCACTAATGACTAACTCTGTGACCTTGGACGAAAACCTTAACTCCATGAAGTTCTGCTTATTCCTGGGTGATTTGGGGGGATTAGAGTAGTAAGCATATCATGGCTTGTTATAGGAGGTAAAGTGAGAAAATGTATGTTGTGAATTTAGCATAATGCCTGAATCAGATTAAGTACTCAGTAAACAGTCACATGTAACATGTGCGTAAAGCTATGGTCTGAATGTTGGTGACCTCCAAAATCTACATGTTGGAACCTAATCCCCGATGTGATAGTATTAAGAAGTGAGGCCTTTAGGAGATGATTAGATCATGAGGTCTCTGCCCTTATGAATAGTATTAGTGCCCTTATAAAATAAGTTTGAGAGGGTCTGTTTGCCTTCCATCATGTAAAGACACAGCTAAAAAGGTGTTATCGTTGAGTCAGAAAACAAGCCCTCACTAAACAGTAAGTCTACTGGTGTCTTGATCTTGGGATTCCCAGCCTCCAAAACCGTGAGCAATAAATTTCTGTTGTTTATAAATTACCCACTCTGAGGTATTTTGTTATAGCAGCCTGAATAGGTGGAAATGCATAACACCAAATATATAAAAAGGTTTTAACACCTGTAAACCATTCTGCTAAAATGTGAATATTTCTTTCCACTGTCTAATGTTATTTCACTACCATAGAATTCTCTGTATAAAAAGGTATAACATATATGTCTCAGATATGATCACAGGCCATGTGTGATGCAAGGGTTGTTGACAATTCATAACTCTATGGTTTTGTGAGGTAGATGCCGCTGGTTTTATAATGATTGAGAACCTTTTTGACCAAATGGATACTATACCCTCAGTCATCATAACTACAAACTCTATGAGGTGGCCAGTATCCCTTAGTGAATCATGAGCACAATCATATTTAGTAGAGCAAGTTAGGGTTCTTATTTCTATTCTAAGTGAGAAAACCAATAGAACTAAGATAGGACGTTGCTAGAGCCAGCAGTATTTTTCCTTGTTAGAAATCATAATTAGAAAATAAAGAAATAGATGCAGCTGGATTAAAGAAAGTGACCAAAAGATTTCAAACTAAAGAAATGACTACCTTTCATTCAGTAGGAATAGGAGGTCATTGCATTCCTGCTGTGATCTAGAAACTGTGCTGGTGCTTTGGGGAATGCCAAGATGGATAAGATACAAAAGTGAAGGCTGGGTGCAGTGGCTCATGTCTGTAATCCCAGCACTTTGGGAGGCTGAGGTGGGCGTATCACTTGAGGTCAGGAGTTCGAGACCAGCCTGGCCAATATGGTGAAACTCTGTCTCTACTAACAATACAAAAATTAGCCAGGCAGGGTGGTGCACGCCTGTAATCCCGACTGCTCGGGAGCTGAGGCCCAAGAATTGCTTGAACACAGGAGACGGAGGTTGCAGTGAGCTCAGATTGCACCACTGCACTCCAGTCTGGGTGACAGAATGAGACTCTATGTCAAAAAAAAAAAAAAAAGTTGAAGTTGAAGAGATTTATATCAGTCATGACTAGTTTGTTTCAACTCTCTAATAACACGCTGAGTTGAAGACTCACAGGAGATTGGGTAGTAAATGGAGTAAGGCCTTACACAGTGTGCTAGCAGCAGTGAAAAGACACTGTAGGCATTGGAGGATTTTCCTTTCCAAGCTTTATTTCAAGACCACCACCTGGCAGCTCAGTCACATACTGCAGAAGCATAACAATAAAGCCCCAGGAGTCTGGGTGGGGAGAGAAATGAGGACTTGGGCTTTTCCTATTTTTCCTTTTTTTTTTTTTTTTATTTTTTAGTAAGAAAAAAAAAAAAAAAAAAAAAAAAAAAAAAAAAAAAAAAAAAAATTTAAAAAAAAAAAAAAAAAAAAAACATTTGATTGAAGCATAACACCTACAGAAAAGTGTCCGACCTGTAACTTTGCAGCTTGATTAATTTGCATAAAGTGAGTATTCCTGGTTAGGAAGTGAAATAACATTACAAGCTCCTCAGAAGCACCGACCCCCACACCTGCCCTCCTCTAAGGGTAACCTCACTGACCACAGGATAACCACTCTCTTGATTTCTAACATCATGGATTGGTTTTGCCTGTTTCTTACATTGCTAACTTGTGAGATGGCAATTTGGTAGATAAGATATGAGGGCTGATTTATTAATGATCTTGAAGGAAGTCTCTAAGGAATTCACTCAGAAAACAAAATAGGGTCATAGGAAGAAAATGTAAAGATAGCTGAGGACTTCAGTAAACATTTCTTGATCATCTGGTTGCATCCCAGACGCTGGGATGCACTTTGAGGAGGCAGTGGTGAATGAGACACACAAAATTCTTGCCCTCATGGAGTTTGCAGACGAGTAACCAGGCAATGCCAATACTCCATGGTTAGTGCCATGATTAGAGAGTAAATGTTACATGGGGTCACAGAAGGAAGGCTTAGGTAGTCAAGAAAAGCTTCCTGGAAGAAATAGCACCTAACACAACGCCACCAGGGTGAGGAGGAGTTGAGTACGCACACCCAGGCAGAGAGGGGAGCATTGTGGAGATGAGAGAACTTGTGGTTTGGTCAACACATTGTTAGACGTTCCAGGAAGCTGAATAGAGAATTGTGGGTAAGGACAGATGACAGAGGGGTCGAGGGCTGATCAAGGCCTAAGGCTTGTTGCCCTTTTGATCCTGTCGAAGAGAACTAGCCCTTTGAAGGACTTCAAATGCTAACTACCCTGACACCAGTATGGAACCACCGAAAGGTTTCAAGGAAAAGAGTAAAAATGATCAGATTCCAGATGATGGGAAAAATGACACGGTGGCCTCTTGAAACAGAAACTCCTCATTCAGACAGCCATTTGCTACCCCTTTGTCACTTCCTTCTCTCTCACCACTAAGCACGCACATGCGCGCACACACACGCACACACTGGTCCTAACAGAGCAAACAACTCACTTGTTTCTCTTCCTCCTCCTCGTCTTTTTGGAGATTAGAAATTGACAGATCACTGGGGTAGCTAGTTGGATGAGAAATCAATTCAAGACTACTTTTTTTCCTAATCCAAAAATCTTTGTGAAGCTTTATTATAAGATTATGATTTAATGTTTATACAATATAAAAAAGGAGCCATAACCAGTTTTGTTGAGTGCTTTTGAAGAGTGGAACCTTTTATTCTTGTCTTTTGCATATTCTTTTCTCTTTATCCCTCCTTGCTCCATTTTATGAAATACAGTTTATTAGAAGATATAGTTGAGTATTTATCAAAGTATTTATGAAGCTATTGTTTGGCATTTTATTTGAGCTTTGTATTCTCAGAATGCAATCTATTAAAGAGGAAAATAATGTTATTTGATTTTTGTTGTCTTCCTCTTCTTGATGACCCATAGATGTACAATAGCCAGCATGATTGATGGTATCCAGAAAGCTGAATCTGTACCTCTGCTTTATATCTAATTTGCAAATAAATTTATCAACCTTTCCCTGGAAGGAATGAAATTTTTCAGGTCTAGTTCTCTAAGACAATTACTAATTTTTGACCAACTTTGTAGGTAACTTCAGGTCAGGGGCAATGACGTTCAAAAATAACACAATTCTGTAGCGTTTGGCCAGGAGTGCGCTGGAAATTGAGTTTGGTGAAAATTATAGTATTTCAGAAATTATGCAGTAAGATCTTTTTCATAGGAAAACATCTCGCCTTCCGCAGTGGAACATACAGAACCGTGTCCATTACAAACTAGTCTCAAGGCAGCGATTACTTTCCTCCACAAGCAATGGCAAACCATAGAGCAACAATCCCAAAGAACTGAGCACTTCCCACGGGAACAGGCCTCAGCTGCAGTTTGCTTTTGGACTGTCATTAACAATCTGCCCATCTCTTAGAAGAGATCCACTGATCCTGGTATCTAAACATTGTGCTAGAACTAAGTAAATCATGTCAGGTGGTTCTACCCATATAGCAGAAGTCTTTTCAGTCTTCAGAAATCTTTGAAGAGCAAAGTTGAGCTGCGTCCTACTCCATTTCTGTGTCCTGTTTCCAGAATCATTAGATGGTTTCGTATGGAAAATACATCAAGAGGTGACTCAGTTGCTCTAAATAGAAACCTTCAAATTGGCAACTCCGCAAGTGGACATTTATGTGTCTATAGCATAGACAGATCTATTATAACATAGAGGGACAGTATGTAGTGTTTTTAAAGGGATTTTCAAAAATATAGGGTTTATTAAGAATGCAGGAGCCTAAAAGAAAATAAGAATTTACATAAGAATGTCATTAGGGTTGGTGGTTTGGCCGCTCTAACCAATAATTTTTGTCATCCAATACCCCACTGATTATTAAATTAATCTGTTATTCAAACAGCAATCGAAAACAACTCAGCCCATATTTTCTGGGCATTTGTGACTGTCAACAAGTTGGACAAAATTGGAATCTAGAAAGGATGTAATGTTTTACTATTTTCCAGTATGTTTCTTTCCTTCTTGATCACCCAGCCCCCTTTGCCAAGAAAGAGATTCACAAAGATTTGCTTAGAATCAGTTGCAAAATAAATAGTTAGAACTGGTTAAGAAAATAATTAACCAAAATAAAACTTTAAACACGTGTAACATTTTCATTTCAACATTTCAATGTTGGCAAAATATTAATTTCTAAGGTAAATTAGATTTTTGTTTTTGTTTTTTAGTGTGTGCTTTTTTTGTTAGTATCACTCATCACTTCTCATAAAAATTTTATTGCCATCGGTTTCGCTTTGAGATCTGTATACAAGCTTTGCTCATCTTCCTGGAAACCCCAAAAGCTGTGGCTACAGTTTTCTTCTCTCATCGCTTCTCCCCACGCGCCTTTCATTTATCCGCTAAGCTGAAAGAAAGTAATTGGTCTCGAAGCTGTGTTGACATGTTTCGTGGGCTACAGTTCAGAAAACCATAGTTCAGGGATTCCATTTTCCAACGAACGACTCCAATTTCCTGTTGAGGCCTCAAGCTGGGTGGGCGATTTACCACAAGTCTTTAGACTGTTCTCAGTGAGTGCCCTGCAGGTGTTTCTACCAAGTGAGGCTTCTGGAAATGACCTGTATAATGGATCCATTGCACAATAGGGACACAGCGTTTTCCTTGAGTAAAGGCTAAGAAGGTGGCCTCTGGGACTGAACTATGGTCTGGGCTACCACACTTACTAGTGCAAAGATCTTAACATATTATTTAAATGCCCTGACCCTCAGTTTGCTCATCTCCAAGAGGGGTATAAGCATAGTCCATGCCTCTTAGGATCTATGTGTGGGTTTAAAAGAAGATGTATTACTTTCATACTTAGCACAGTCCACAAACCCATCTGTGTTGACAGGGATGCAGGAAAACCACAGGACTCCTTCTCAGCCTTGAAGGTAAAACTAATAGTTTCAGTCAGGAAAAGTAGATGGTGAGGTTTTTTTGCTCTGATGAGACTGTCCTAGATAAAATAGCTCTTGGATTTTTTCCACTTCCTGGGTCTACTTGAGCTCTTGGTTGACAAGAAATTTGGAATTCTGGATCTGGGAATACACATACTCAACAGTGACCAGATCCTTCATTACACAAATTAGATACAGACTTTGCCAGTGGGAGTACATTAGTGTCATGAATAATATAATTTGTAGGCGTTAAAATGTAAGTTTTTTAACCACTTAACTTGCAAGCATATGCTAATTTGTTGAAATATTTTTGTATCTCCTGCTCTATAGATTCTTGCCAAACTACCATACTCCCATCTTGTTTAAAACATGTGAATCAATATGATTCGGTTTCCCATGAAAACTTTCCACTCTACAGTGAGAGTAGCGCCAATGGTCATATTCTTCCCTTTGGAGGTTGAGGGCTCTGCATCTTATTTTTCCCAAGTTTCCCTTGTGTCTTTACTTCTTTATATCTTGCCACGTTGGGTGGTAATGCACAAAACTGTGAATTACCCAAGTCAAAATAGTTCCTATGTCAATTCTACACAGTCACGCCCAAGCAGCAGTAGAGGAAAACCAGCCGCATCCTCCCTGTATTTTCTTGCCTCCTTTTCTGCATCTCAGAAACATGGTAGAAGTAACTTCTGCATCCTAAAAACAATTTCTTTCCAGCATTAAAATTTAAAACATGACTATCACATTCAAAAGTTTTCAATGATTTGTCATATAATGTTGAGGCTGTGCTAATCACTCTTTAATACAAGTCTGCCTTCTTTTTATATTATGGGTACGGGGCCAGGTTTGAATAATTCAATGCTAGCTCTTACAATGAATATCCCAATGAGTGCTATATGTTTATGGTTGCTAAAATCATCTTGGCTTTAAATTTTAAAAAGGGGAGGAAGAGGTAAATGCTTATCCTGGGCACTTTATTTTGAATTGTTGAAAAAGTGCCATAAGATGAAAGTGGGGTCCAAAGGTACTATAATAATTGGGATTAAAACCTCTGATCAGTTTTTCTACCTATCCTTCCAAATCTCAGTTCAATGAAGCATTTTACTGGGGACAGGGTTTCCCTGATTTTTTTTCTCAGATGCTCAGAGGAAAAAGTGCCCTCTTTCCAGACTCAAGGATGATTACAACTTTGAGGATCCAGATAGAATGGATGTTGTTGTGTAGGTGTTGCTATCTTTACTTGCTCTTTGATAAGCAGTGTTTGGAGGGTTTTAGTACAGGAAATGTTATAAATTACTGTTTTCCCTCCTGAGTCCATGATATAAAATGAGAGGGGCGCATGTCTATAATGACTAGGCAGGTTTCTACCTGACATGAATTAGTCTCACAAACAATTTCTCATTTGTACATTTCTTAATGTGTGGGGAAGAGGGGTGGGAGCACATGGAAGTTTGGCTGGGCTCACAACACAGTGAGGCTTTCCTCTTCCATGCCGGAGGGTAGGAGACCAGCAGAGCCAAGGAATATTTTTAGAATGTTTATTTGCATGGGGAATAGAAGCGTGCAGAGCTGTATCCACACTATTGACGTTTACAAGTTGCATTTCTGCGGTGCATTGTCTGCATCCTGGTGGTTGTTTGTGCTGTGACTCCCTCCATCCCTACCTCAAAGAGCAGTCTGTGTTCCCCCCTTGCTCTGCCCAGTACTGCACCTGAAGTGGCTTAGCAAGTTGCCAAAACCCTATAGATGTGTGTTTATTAACTCTCCAGCTTGCCCTCCATTTGTTTAGCTTGGAAAGAGTTTATATATTCCTATGGGTATTAAAAACCCATCTGATGTATTAAAGGAGCTCAAAGGATCAAAGCAGAAATGCTGTCTGAAATGCAGCATGTTGAATATAGATACGAAGTTTCTAGACACAAACTACTTTTTCAAGGGACATCCTGTATACTCAAAAAGAAAATTCATTTTTTGATGATCAACTCTTCTTTGGGACTTGAATTTTTTCTTTCTCTTTAGTGACCGCCCACCTTTTGGAGCATCTCTCATGATTTTGACAAGAAGACCACTTGGCACCCCAGGGTGGAGACAGTCATTAATTTCAGTATTTTGTTCATGCCTTGGAAGATGTAGCCCAAGATGCTTAACCGGCTAATGATGAAGCTTCTTAGTGCATCTGAAAGAAAATGGGTGGAGAGGGTACAAGATGAGGATCAGAATCACCTATGATCCAGAATAATTAGAGGTGTAGATGATCAAAGTCAGTAGGATGTGGGAGAAATTATCAGGATAAAATCATTATATCAGATGTATCTGAAAACATTGCTGTACTGACTTTTAGAAAACAAATTATATATTTCATGGGTGATTCCATTTCTATTGAAGTAGGTTGCCCCTGCAATCTTGGATTATTTCAGTAGATCTAAGCCTATATGAGAATTCATGTGTGATTACTGTTTATCGAATGCCTACTTTTCACAAAGAGTTTTGTGTTCATTTCCACATTTATTGTTTTTTCCATTTTTTCCACTTCATCTGCCTTTCACCAAGGAGGAACTTGAGGCTCAGAGGAGTAAACTCTCCTGACCAATATAACAGAGCCAATACATGCTGGAGTTGAATTAAGTCTGGATCTGCCTGACTGAAAGCTGACAAAGAATTCCTGTTGGCATCCACGTGAATGCCTCTCTGTCATGATACTAGTCATCTATGTAGCCACATCTCAGATTGAGTTCATCTCAAAATCAGGGTTTGCTTTGGAAACTGAAAATTCTCTGATCCACTTGATCTAAGGGAAGAAATCTACAAGCATCCAGTTTGACAGGAGCCATACACTTCTCAATCCCAGTTTCATGCAAATCTCCATTAGGTGTACCCGGGGTTCTCTCACAACACTTTCCACATTACTATTTAATCATCTCTTTCTTAGTCTTCCTCCCCCATCAAACCAAATGAGGTATGTTGAAATAGTAGCAAAAAATACTGGCTTTGGCATCATGAAGACCTGGGTTTCAGATCTCAGTGCCATCAGTTCCTAATTGGGCAACCTTTGTCAGCAAATCATTTCCCCTGTTAGTTGCCATCTGCGCCTCTGTAAAATGAAGATGCTAATAGCACCAACAGGGGATTGGCTTGATGTAAATATTACAAGGTGTTACAGAAAAACTGGTGCCTGGCATTATTTGGCGCTCAATAGCTGAGAGGTCTTATATTTAATTCATTGTAGACAGGAACATGTCATGTTAATTCCTGTATTCCTAGCACTTAACATAGGACCTTGTGTATAAAGTAGTGCTCAGAAAGCTGTTGATTGAGACGAGGTTTCCCAAGAGAATAACCTTGTAAAGTGTGATGGGGGGTGAGCGGGGGAGGTAGGGCAGGGGTTGTAATTCTAGTAGCTGAGACACCTGTTATTTTGTGTGATATTTAAAAACAAGTATCTGTTTTGAAAACAACTAGAAGCTCAGATTCCCAAGAGCTGAAAGGCAACTTTGTGATTTTCCTTAGGAAAAGAGAAGGTGGTCCAGAGAAGGGAGGGGGCTTGCCTGAGGTCCTATAGGGAGGAAGCTCCTGATGTTACCAGACTCGAAGCCCAGTAGATAGTCCCGATGCTTACGAATCTTTCTTCACATCATTGCATCTCCATAGCTGATAATTTTCAAATAACTGTTAACTAACAAAATATGTAAATAAATATTTGTATGAAGTAGGATAAACATGGTAAGTAACTAATACAGTACATAGGATATGCAATAAGAATTAAGTCTCTGCCACCCATAACCCCCTGAGTTCTCTCCTCTAGAGGAGTAACCATTGTTTGCAAGACCTGGTGTATGCTCTCCTTGCATAGATGGCTTATGCACATACAGGCGCTTAGGTATATTAAATGTTTTGCAACTAACTTTTTTATAGGAATGATAACATTGTGTATGTATTGTACCTTACCTTTTATTTCCCTTGATTTTTCTGAAACTATCATGTCATTTATATGTGTGTGTGTGTATATATATATATCTATCTTTGAAGTACCTGAAATGTGTATATATACCCTTAAAATATATAATATATATATTTAATATTATATAAAAAGTGTATATACATATTTAATATTATATAAAAACTATATATATATATATATATAGTT
>NW_016815070.1:772937-839096 GCF_001698545.2 Rhinopithecus bieti
TATATATTTAGGTTGTATGAGGTTCCATTTTGGGGAATGTTTTCATTTAATCCAGATTGGACTTTATGTTGTTCCAAAGCATTGGCTACTTAACTCTAAGCAGAAGGGAATATCTTTGTATAAGATGCAATTTATCTATGCATTAAATTACTAGAAGAATTGATGAGTCAAAGGGTATGCATGTTTATAATTTTGATAGATCCATGGGGAAAAAATGCACCCTGGAGGTGTGAAACCAAATTGTTCTTCTACCGATTTATGAGAATATTAGTTATACTCATACCAACGTGGTGTGTTACGAAATGTTTTGCTTTTTTCCAGTCTGATAGATGAAAGATGGAATATCATTGTTGTCTTCACTTTTCTTTTTATGACCAGATTTGAACACATGTCATATGTTTTAAGATTATTTATATTTCCATTTCTGTGTACTCTCTGATTATGTTCTTACCTCTCTTTGTCCCTTAAGTTGTTAAGTCTTAAGTTGTTAGTCTTTTCTTTTAAGGTGCTAGACTTTTCTATTGGGTTTATATCGTAAGAAAATTAACCATTTTTCCTATATATTGCATTAAAAGCATAGCTCATCATAATTATTTTCCAAATACAAAAGTAGTACTGGCTTATGATAGTGTTAGAGAATTATCTCTAGTCTCATCATTCAGCAGTAAAACTACTGATAAAATTTTGGTGTACTTGCTTCCATTCATGTTTTCTGGGATTTTTTTCAGAAATAGAACAATATTGTAAATACTATTTTGTAACAAGCCTTTCTAAACTTGAAATGTCATAAGCATATTTCATTGCCTCTAAATATTTCTGCAACATAATTTCTTCAAAAAATAACCACACAGTATGTGGATTTACTAGTTTCTTTAACCAACACCACTTAGGCTCTTAGTATTTGGCAATGTAAGCAATGCCATCATAGATGAATGTCTTTACTCTGAAAACTCTGTATATTTATGTAGTGACTCCTTCAAGTATCAATTCCTAGAAGTAAAATAGTTTGGAACCATTCTTTATTAAGATAAATCTCCATCAGAGTTAGTTACAAAGTACAGACATGAATGTCATTTTTTTTTTTTTTAATTTCTTTCTCTGTTACCTATTTGGGGACATAAGATATAACTTTTATAAAGAACAGGTATTAGGTGGAGATTATTTGCCAGAACCCTTCTCCAGGAAGATGTAGTGCCAACCGAGAATGGCGCCTAAAAGGCCTCAGCTTTTATTTCTCATATTAAGGTGCTAGGAGAAGCTTGTTTGTAATTTAAATTGTAAGAAAAACAGAAAATACAGTAGTGATAGACATGTTTATACATGTAATGCTTTTGTTAGTAATTATTTACAAACCTCCTGATACTATAAAAGAAAAGGTATTGACTTTTCTAGCAGGGTGCCGAGTTAATTATTTCAGCTTAATAATGAGCAACATTGAAATGACATTACACAGGCCCGTGGAGGGAGTTGCAGAAAAACGAGCTTCAGAAATACGTTGTGAATGTGTGAGCATGGCTATAAGTACAACTAATCAGGAAAATTAAAGCAACATGAAAAATTGTTGAGATTAATGGACCCTGATTAAAACAGGATAAAGTGCTCAGGACATATAAAGTCACACAGTTCTCTGAGCAGGTCCATGTGTTCCAGAATGCGTATTCCAGTTCACAGTAAATCTCTCAAATGAATTATGCTAATACTATTGATTCTAACCATTTCCTGACTGGCCTGTTTATCTTTTTTTATGTCATTTCTCCATTATAAAGGATATGGGCTTCAAATGCATGCTTATCAAGCTCCGAAAATTGAATTAGTATTTAAGAAAGGAGGCAAAACAAGTAATAGACAATCTTGTTTGCTGTGTTTGGAAACTGAGCAGGGTAGGAAATAAAAAGAGTTGAATGGTCAGGGTATTTAGGTTAATTCTAAAAATGCTTTCAGGCTGTGGTTCTATATGTTATGTGAAGTGGTGAATTCAGACAGACTGTCTAGTAATTCATGAATGAGGATGGATATTAAAATGTGGTAGCCCCAGCGATGTAGATGATTCAAGAGAAAGGTCTTGAATACACGTTAACTTGGATGCTCTATGCCCTTTACTGTGTAGAAACAACATCAGTTCCACCGGGTGTTGCCTGTACAGTGGTCTGATGTTGTGTTAACAAGTAAAGTTCGACAGGGTAAAGGTAATGACTGTGCCAAGGGCACCTGTACCTGTGGGTGACTTCATTAAAACACTTGGCATAGACTATTAACCATAAAATGAAAACACCCTTGACCAGCTGCGGTGGCTCACGCCTGTAATCTCAGCATTTTGGGAGGCCAGGGTGGGTAGATCACTTAAGGTCAGGAGTTTGAGACCAGCCTGGCCAACATGGTGAAACTCTCTCTCTACTAAAAATACCAAAATTAGCCGGACATGATGGCACGCACCTGTAATCCCAGCTACTTGGGTGGCTGACGCAGGAGAATCACTTGAACCTGGGAGACGGAGGTTGCAGTGAGTTGAGATAGCACCAAGCCACACACACAAAACCCTTGTGTTTTATTTTATTTTATTTATTTTATTTATTTTTTATTTTATTTTATTATTATTTTTCTGAGACGGAGTCGTACTCTGTTGCCCAGGCTGAAGTGCAGTGGCATGATCTTGGCTCACTGCAACCTTCGCCCCCTGGGTTCACGCCATTCTCCTGCCTCAACCTCCCGAGTAGCTGGGACTACAGGCACCTGCCACCATGGCCAGCTAATTTTTTTTTGTATTTTTGGTAGAGACAGGGTTTCACTGTGTTAGCCGGGATGGTCTCGATCGCCTGACCTCGTGATCTGCCCACCTCGGCCTCCCAAAGTGCTGGGATTACAGGCGTGAGCCACCGCGCCCAGCCTATTTTTTATTTTTTTGATACGGAGTCTCACTCTGTCACCCAGGCTGGAGTGTAGTGGCACCATCTCCTCTCACTGCAACCTGCGCCTCCTGGGTTCAAACAATTCTCCTGCTTCAGCCTCCCGAGTAGGTGGGATTACAGGCGTGTGCCACTAAGCCCAGCTAATTTTTGTATTTTTAGTAGAGACAGGGTTTCACCATATTGGCCAGGCTGGTCTTGAACTCCTGACTTTGTGATCCACCCACCTTGGCCTCCCAAAGTGCTGGGATTACAGATGTGAGCCACTGCGCCCAGCCATGTTTTATTTTTAAGACAGTCACTATGAGCAAAGGAATTTGACTTTTCACTTTAAAAAATGATACTTTTTTTATTTTTTTCTTTCAGAATATTTAGCAGTAGTTCCTAAACACATGACTAGGCTCCCCAGAATCATCTGGGGTGCCTATAGAAGTGTGTGATCCTGGGTCTCAGCCCGGACCACCTGATTCCCATTGGCCAGGAGGAGAGTCTGGGAATCTGCACTTTGGCCAGGTTTCCCAGGTGATTCTGATGCATGGCCAGGCTGGGAAACCTCTGCAGGATCTCCTCGTGTGTAGCACAACAGGGCATGACAGTAATTTCCTGGATTTCATTACCTAAAGCTAGACTCTTTCTCTTTTGCATAAACTAGGAAAAAGTGAACAAATCAGACAAAAGAAGAAGAAACTAAGGATAAAGTTATACTAAAAGTTTTATTTTCTCCCCACCCTCTTCAGAGATCTAAAAGTTGTTTGAAGTGATGCACCACCATGGCGTGTTCTGGGCCACAGTTAGGAGATGTGGTTAAAACACAACTGGCTGAAAGAAAGATGGCGAACCTAGAGCTTACAGTTGAATGTATGGAAAATGAGTGGCAGTTAAAATGGGATGAGTAATCATAATTGAGCTGGGAATCAGGGCTTCAGGAAAACCTCAACCAACTCCCTCAGACATCAGTGGTACTTTTGAGAGGACGAATTTCAGAACTTTTGTCCTAGGGTCTTGGAGAAAGCAGATAATACCTCCCTGCAAGACAGTGGGCCCAAGATAAACCAAAGCCAAGTTGCAGAAGTCTGCCATCGCCATCAATTTAGAGAGGGTAGAGAGTAAACAGCAATGGATTTCTCCAGATCACCACCTCTGTGATTTTTAAAGGATGAGACAAATTAATGGTTTACGGTATCACGACATACATCTTCCCTCTCATTTTAGTGTATGTTTTATTTCTTTTTATAAATTGCCCTCTGTGATGTCACTTCTCCCCTTGGAAGCAATAAGTTCGTTTGCTTTCCCTGGCATTAACCATATTTTTAAAAGCAAAAAAGTGTAAGGTACAACCCTGCTGCTTTTAGATGAAAGTAAATATATTTTATTAAATGTATTCATTTATGCAGGTTTCTGCTCCCTGTGAACACATGTGAAGACAAATACTGCAGTAAGCACCAGGGATTCAAAATCAGATAAATCGGGGTCTTGCCCTTGAGTCTGCAATCTAGTTGTATAACCTTCCTGAGAAGTCACTGTATTTTCCTAACAACTTATTTTGCCTTAAATTTAGGACTCTCTGTCTCTTTCGCTAACATCCATGATAAAGCAATTGCTTCTAAAAGTTGTGCTATTTTATTCAGATAGACATGAAATCCTCAAGCAACCAAAGTCTGTAATAGTTGGAAAATTTGGTTGTGGTACCTAGAACAAGCAGATTGAAATCCATGCTAAGGCCCATGCATGTGTCTATTTTCATTTAAACCTTTTATTTTCTCCTCCTTAGATTATTAAGGTGAACATAACAGTTAGCATATTTCATCCTGCAGTTTTCACGCAGGAGACCCATTTTTCCAATGGGTTTTCTATGGAATAATAGCATCACCTTTGAAGTTGCATCTACAGCTTTGAACGTAAGTGCTATATATACATATAAAAGCATGAAATGTGGTATATGCACATATTAATATGCACTGACAGATACATAACACTGTTATTCCTTATTCTTCTTAGAAAGTTACAATTGATGGTAGCCTATTGAAGACTGAGAAGTCCTGCAGTGAAGAAACATGTTGAACTCTTTTTAACCAGGAATTCACCAAACATGTAACCAATATAAAACGCGGAATAGTTCCATAAAACCCACCTTGAGAGGCACTCAGGCGAATAATATAGAATGGATGAGATAAAAGTCAGTCATGGCTCTTGAGATAGTTATAAGATAGTAAATGCCTTGGAAATAATGCTAAGATAAGTGAAGTAGCCAGGATGCTGTATGTATATACTGAAGATATAAATATTAACCTATTGGTGTGATTATTAAGCTAGGAGGTTGGAGGGATGGGCTAGACTAGAGCTGTGTGCCAAAAAGAAGGGCGTCATCAGCCATGGAACTGGGATTGTGAAGCAGAGATGCTGCCCTGCAACTTTGGTTACAAGAACCAGAAAGGAAGTACATGTTGGCTACCCTGAAAGATCATTCTAGCATCTTCACAAAACACATTTCTTGAAATAGAAAAACTTAAAAGAGGCAGAAGCACTCATTTATCCACCTGTGGAAACCAACGAACAGCGAGTCCCATGCCAGGACTTTATGATGTTCATCTTCAGAAAATGCCCCCAGCCTGCAGCACTATGCTATTGTCTTATCCCAAATGATAATTCAGAAATTGACTACAGGGAAAAGATGCAGAAAAGTGAGAATTCAGAAAAAACAAATTGATGCACAGATCTCTTTTTGACTTTTTAAGGGTCATTGGAAAAGATTAATTGTGAAAAGTTTTCTGTGGTAGTGTGGCAGACATACAAAATTAGGAAGAACAGTGAAATGAACCTGTGTACCCATATGCAGCTTCAACAATTGTCAGTGTTTTATCTTGAAGATATAATTTATTTGATAACTTTCTCGTCTTTGGCCTGTGGAAGCCACTTCAACTTGGTCCTTGTGACCTTTTGACAGTACCTCATTAGTCTTTGATACTAGTCTTTATAATTTCCTTGGGTTCTGCATAACACGATATTACAGGCTTGTTTTGTACATTTTCTGCCTCAGATCTGGAATCAGCCATTTTCAAGGGAGCCTTGGTTTTGTTTATTGGGAAATGTTACTTAGAGACCACAATCTGGGCCTAAGTATTCGTTGCTAATGGCTTTGCCAAAATCTTTTAAGTCTTTTTAGGAGTCAAAGCTGGGAAATAATATTTCTGTTTAGAAAGAGACAATCAATCAAGTGCTCATGCTAATAGTTCTACTCCAAATCAAAATTGTGTGATTTTTAATCAGCTTCTTTGATTCACACTTGTACCTTGTTTACGTCTACTCTGGCTGCTATTTTTAAAAACATACCATAGGCTGGATGGATTAAATAGTAGACATTTATTTCCCACATTTTTGGAGGCTGGGAGGTCCTAGATCAGGGTGCCAGCATGGTCAGGTTCAGGTAAGGGCTCTCTTCTTTAGTTAGTGAATGGCCTTCTTGCTGCATCCTCCCATGATAGAGGGAACAGGTTCATCTCTGGTCTCTTCTTAGGAGAACGTGAGTTCCACCACCAGGGCTCTACCCTTATGACCTCGTCTAAAGCTAATTACCTCCCAAAGGCCCTGTCTCTAAAGCCCATCACATTGCCGGTAAGAGTTTCAACATATGACTGGGTGGAATACAATTCAACCCATAGTATATCTCTTTTTTCTCTTACACTAAAAATCTCAGTTCCTAACCATATTAGCATAATAATTATTTAAGCTACAACATACAAAATAATTTTCAAATGTCAATATCAATATTGTTGCTAACAGTAGCAAAAATACTCAGTATTGTTTAAGAATTCTTTGTGGTCTTTTTTATTTCTAGGCTAAATCGCACGATGGAAATAGTTTGAAAAAAAAAAACAACTGTGTTTTAAAGTAATGTAAAGCTGAGTACAGTGGCACACACCCGTAGTCCCAGCTACTCAGGAGGCTAACTAAGGTGGGAGGATGACTTGAGCCCAGGAGTTTGAGGCTGCAGTGAGCTATGATCATGCCACTGTGCTCCAACCTGGGCAACATAGTGAGACCTCATCTCTAATAATAAAAAAGCCATTTGAAATACTTTTGCTTTGTGGGGTTACTCCAACAATTTCTTATACAGGCGGGTTCTTTGTTGTTATTTTGGATTTGAGGAGTGCTTTTTCAGTTATTTAAAATGTGCATACACATGGTATCAATGCCACAACCACAGAATGAGGTAATTTAGAGCAGCATCACTTCCATTTCCCAATCCTTCATCCTATGTTCTCTCTCTCCTAATAGGTAATCAGTTGTGTTAGTTGGTTTAGCCTTTTATTTAGCTGTTGTTAAAATATAAGAAAAATTGAAATGTATCCATTTTTTTCATTTCTTTCACAAAATAAAGCAGATCATACACTCTTCAGCACCATGCCTTTCTTCATATTATATTATATGCCACTGATCTCTCCTTACAGGTTTTACAAATGAGATTTCCCTCATTCTATTTAACAGCTGCATAGTACTCCATTGTATAGATATACAATTGCTTACTCAGTCTCCTACTCATTGACATTCAGGTTATTTCCAGCCTTGTCTTATTACACATGATCTTGCAATGAATAGCTTAATGCTTATATAATTTAACATTTTGGAATAGATTCGTAGACATGGGATTGCTGGGTGAAAGGGTAAACACATATATACTTGTTCTGGGTATTGCCAAATTCTCCTCCATGGAAGTTGTATCATTTTGCATTTCTTCTGGTAATGTATGCAAGTACCTGTTACTCTTTAGACTTGCCAGTGGGAGCATTATCAAACCCTTGGATTTTTTTTCCAATCTACAGTAGATTAAAAAAAATGCTAAGTTATTGTAGTTCCAATTTTCATTTATCTTATTAGAAGTGAGAGTGCAGTTGTTTTTACAGGTATTAGAAATAATTCTTTGTAATGAAATGTGTTGCAAATGATTTTCTAAAGCTTTGCTTTTTTCAAAAAATCATTCTTTGGTGTTTAAAAAGTATGTCTTTATTGTTCATTTTCTATTTCATTGCCTATTGTTTTGATCTTTATAATTTCTTCTATTTTCTTTGGTTTTATTTGCTTTTTTCTAGTTTCTTAAGGTAAAAGCTTTGATCATTATTTTAGATCATTTTATTCTCTAATAAACATTTAAATCTATACAGTTCCCTCTAGGAATGGTGATATTCCACAGGTTTTGATATGTTGCCTTTTACTGTCTTGTAGTTTAAATATTTTCTAATCTGCTTTGTGATTTCTTTTGACATGTGTTATTTATAAGTATATTGCTTAATTTTCTAAATATTTTTGAAGAATTTCTAGATACCTTAATATATTTTATTCCTACTTCAACTCTACTGTGGTTGGAAATCACATTCTGCATGATGTCAGTATTTTAATGTTTTTTAGATTAATTTTATAGTCAAGAATATTGCTATTTTGGTAAATATTCCATGTGCATTTTAAAAGAATGTATATTTGCTAGTTGTTAGTTGAAATAGTCTATAAATGTCAATTAGGTCAAGACATAGCATTGCTGAAATCTTCTATATTCTAATTTATTTATGGCCTAAATGTTTGATAAAGTACCAAGAGAGATTTGTTAAAATCTCCAACTACAATTGTGGATCTTCATATCTCTCCCTTTAGTCTGTAAATTTTTGTTTCATTATTTTGAAATTCTGTTATTAGGTGCATACACACCTAGAATTTTTATGTCTTCTTGATTATCTTATTTTCTATCTTATTTTCACTGTTAGAATATGGCCATCTTTATCTCTGGTGACATCCTTTGTCTTTGTCTGATCTTAATTTAGCCAAATCAACTTTCTTCTGCTTAGAATGTGCATGTTACATCTTTTGCCATCTTTTTACCTTCCACTTATCTGTGTCTTTATATTTAAGTTCGCCTCTTTGAAACAGCATATGTTTTGGTCTTTCTTTTTAGTTGTTATTGATTATGGTATATTTTACTGTATTTTTATTTACATTTTTAATGTACTTGTTATAAAATTGGCTCCTTTTGATATAGACTTCTGAGTTTTGACAAATACTTACAGTTGTATATTTGCCAACACAGTCAAGATATAGCAGTTTTATCATCTGAGAAAATTATCCTTACGTGCATTCGAGGTCAGTCTATTCCCAGTCAATCAATTCCCCCAACCACAGCTCATCGGAAACCATGATGTTTTTGTGACCCTACAATTTGGCCTTTTCCAGAATGTCATATAAGTAGAATCATACAGAATATAGCCTTTAAAATCTGACTTCTTATATCAGCATAATGCATTTGAGATTTATTCATATTATTGCTGGTATTCGCTGTATAGATGTATCATATTTTGTTTATCCATTATCCAGTAGAAGGACATCTGGACCCTTTGGAGTCACATATAGGTGTTTGTATGAACATAGGTTGTCATTTCACCTGAATGAACCTGGGAGTGGGGTTGTTGGATTGTGTGGGAAATGTGTGTTTAATTGTAGAAGAAACTAACCTCCAAACTGTTTTAATAGTATCTGTACCATTTTGCCTTCTTGTCAGTGCTGTAGGGGAGTTCCAGGTGCTCCTTATCCTTGCCAGCTCTTGGTATTATCATTTCCTTCCTTCTTTCCTTTCTTTCTTCCTTCCTTCCTTCCTTCCTTCCTTCCTTCCTTCCTCCCTCCCTCCCTCCCTCCTTTCCTTCCTTCCTTGCTTCCTTCCTTCCTTCTTTCCTTCCTTCCTTCCTTCATTCCTCCCTCCCTCCCTCCCTTCCTTCTTTCCTCCTTCCCTCCCTCCCTCTCTCTCTCTCTTTCTTTCATTCTTTGTTGCCATTCTTAAGGGTACCATAGTGGCATCTCATTGTGGTTTTGCACTTCCATAATGAATAATGGTTTTAAGAATCTTTTCATGTAATTTCTTGTGATCTACATCTTATTCAATAAAATATCTGTTCAAATGTTTTGCTCATTTAAAAAAAAATAGGTAGTTTGTTTTCTTTTTATTGAGTTTTTTACTGTTGCAAATTTTTTGTATATTCTATATACAAAATATCCTTTGTAAAAACATGGCCTGCAGCTTGTCTTTTCATTCTCTTAATAGTATCTTGCACAGGGCAGAAAGTATTTTATTTCATTGAAATCCCATTGTTTGACTTTTTAATGGATTATGCTTTTGTTTCATATCTAAGAAATCTTTGCCTCACCCAAGGTCACAAAAGTTTTTCTTCTATGCTTTCTTCTATAAATTTTATACTCATCAGCTTTATATTTAGGTCTGTGATTCATTTGGAATTAATTTTATACATGGTGTGAGGTACAGATTAAGATTTTATTTATTTAACATTATGGATATCCGATTATTCCATTATCATTTGTTGAAAAGACTGGCATTTCTCCACTGAATTGCCTTTAAACCTTTGTTGAAATTCCAGTGACTGTGTATGTTTACATCTGATTGAACACATTTTAATTTATCTATGTGTCTATCTTTTCTCTAATATAAAACTGTCTTGATGATTATAGCATTATATTAAGTCTTGAAATCAAGTAAGAAGAATCCTTTCTTTTTCAAAATGCCTTTGGCTATTCTAGTACATTTGCCTTTCCATGTAAATTTTAGAATAAGCTTGTCTAGAAATATTTTGAGAAGTCTGCTGGTATTTTGTTTGAAACTGGGTTAATTATATAGCTTAGCTGGGGAGACCTGACATCTTAACACAACCAGGTCTTCCAATCCATAATCATGGCATAACCGTCCATTTATTTAGGTCTTCTTTGTTTTTTCATCAGTATTGTATAGTTTTCAATATAACAATTTTTCCAGTTTTTAAAAAAGTGATACTTATTTCTTGTACCTTTGGTACTATTATAAATGATACTTTCTCATTTCAGTTACGAACTGTTCATTGCTAGTATTTAGAAACATGGTTGGTTTTTCTATATTTGTTTCTGAACTTTTCTAATGTATTAACACTTGCTTTTTTATAGCTTCTTAGACTATTCTATGTAGACAAATTATATTGTATGTGCATTGAGATGGTTATATTTCTTCCTTTCCAATCTGTATGCCTTTTATTTCTTTTCTTTTCTTTTCTTTTCTTTTTTTTTCTGTCTTATTGCACTGACTGGAACCTCCAGGGTGTGATGGTGAATAGGAGGAGAGTGCCAGCAGACACTCTGGCCATGTTCCCAATTTTAGAGGGGGAAAGCTGTTAAAATTTTATCATTAAGTCTAATGTTAGCTGTTTGTTTATTTTGACATCCTTTATCAAGTTAGGGGAGTTCCTTCTGTTCCTAGTTTCTGGAGATTTATTTTTCTCTTATCATGAAAGATTGCTAAAGTTTGTCAAATATTTTTTCTCATCATTTGAAATAATCATATGGACTTCTTTAGTCTTTAGATAATTTTTGTATCTTGAACTTGTCTTGGATTCTTGGGGTAAACCATACTTGGTCATGATATATTGTTCTATTTTATATTACTATATTCAAATTGCTAATATTATGTTGTGGCTTTTTTGGTCTATTGATGTATAGTGTTTTGTGCTTTTTGTTTTTGAGACAGAGTTTCATTCTTGTTGCCCAGGCTGGCATGCAGTGGAATGATCTCGGCTCACTGCAGCCTCCGCCTCCTGGGTTCAAGTGATTCTCTTGCTTCAGCCTCCCAAGTAGCTGGGATTACAGGCGTCTGCCACCATGCCCGGCTAACTTTTTGTATTTTTAGTAGAGATGGAGTTTCACCATGTTGGCCAGGCTGGTCTTGAACTCCTGACCTCAGGTGATCCACCCGCCTTGGCCTCCCAAAGTGCTGGGATTACAGGCGGCAGCCACCGCGCCCAGCCTATAGTGTTCTTTTTATAATGCTGTCATCTGGTTTTGATGTCAGGATGATGCTAGCCTTATAAAAACACTTGTGAAGTGTTCTCTCCTCTTTTGTATTCTAGAAGATTTTGTGTCAAATCTGTACTATTTCTTCCTTAAATGTTTAGTAGAATTCCCCAGTGAAGACATCTGAACTTAGAGATTTCATTGTAGAGAAAGTTTTAACTGTGAATTCAATACCTTTATTTATGATCATTGAAATTAGCTATTTTTTCTTGAGTGAGCTTTGGTAGTTTGTGTCTTTCAAGGAATTTCTTTAGTTAATCTAAGTTATGAATTTCTGAGCATAGAGTTGATTGTTTTGTATTTCCTTATTGCTCTTTTAGTGTCTGTAGAATCTGTAGTAATGTCCTTTCTTTCTTACTAATAGTTTTAGTTTATGTCTTTTCTCTTTTTACTTTGTAATAGATAAAACAGTCTAAAGGTTTGTTAGTTTTAGTGATCATTTAAAAGAACCAGCTGTTAGTTTGATTTCTCTATTGTTTTCTATTCTTAATTTTAGTATTCTCTTCTTCATTGTTTTCTTTGTCCTCCTTGCTTTGAATTCTACTCTTGTTTTTTCTAATTTCTTATAGTAGAAACTCAGAATATTGATTTGAGGCCTTTATTCTTTCTAATATAAACATTTAATATTAGAAATTTTCTCTGAAGTACTTCTTTAACTGTATCCTAAAATTTTGATATGTTTTATGTCACACTTTTCATTAAATTCAAAATATTTTCTCATTTTCCTTGTGGCTTCCTCTTTGACCTTGAGGTTATTTAAAGCTGTATAGTTCATTTCAAAATATTTGAGAGTTTTCCAGAAACTTTTCTGTTATTGATTTGGAGTTCAATTTTATTATGGTTTGGGCGCGTTCTTTGTATAATTTTAATTTTTTTATTGTAAAAATTTGCTTTGTGATCCAAAGCATGATCTAACTTTGTGAATATTCCATACGAACATATATATATGTTCCATATATGTGTGTGTGTATATATATACACACATATATGTATATACATGTGTGTGTATATGTATATGGTGTTGTTAAAGTTTTCTATAAATGTTAATTAGGTAAAGTTGGTTTCTATATTCTTACAGATTTTCTACCTATTCTACTTTTTCTATTCATTCCCAAGAGAGGAGTGTTGAAGTCTCCAACTGTAATTGTAGATGAGCTTATTTCTCTTTCAATGTGTATTCATTTTTGTTCTCATTTATTTGAGGTTTGGTCATTAGATACATACATATTTAGGATTGTTATGCCTTTTTAGTGAATTGACTCCTCTGTCATTTTGTGATGTCGCTTTTTACACTTGTAATATTCCTTGTTCTGAAGTACACTTTGTCTAATATTAATATGACTACTGCAAGTTCCTTGTGACTAACATTTTCATGGAATCTTTCCCCATCTTTTAGCTTTAGTCTTTTCAATATGCTTATAGTTAATGTATGTTCTTATAGATAGGACATAATTGGGTTTCACTTTTTAATCCAGTATATCAATCTACCTTTCAATTGGTACATTTGGGCCATTTATTTTTAAACAACTTGCCATATATTTAATGTAGAATATACTGACCATATTTAAAATGTACATTTAGAAAATTTTTAACCAATGTCTATATCCATGAAACTATCACCACAAACAAGATGAGTATATCCATTATCTCTAAAAATTTTTTTCTTCCTCTTTGTAATCCCTCCCACTGGTTTCTCTCCACCTAATTCTATCCCAAGTTATTACTGATTTTCTTTTTGTCACTATCGATGAGCTTGTATTTTCTATAATGTTATGTAAATGGAATCATACAGTACGTATTCTTTTTTGGTCCAGCTTCTTAAATACCATTTAATTATTTTGAGATTCACTGTGTTATATAGTTAACAGTTTATTCCTTACTCTGATAGGATTTGATTAATATTGCCTTTTGTATATAAAATATAGAAATCAATATAGAGAGAACTGACATCTTAACAACACTGGGACTTCTAGCCTAAGCTCATACTCAAGCTTCCTTCAAATTCTAATAGCAATGATTCACGGTTTTTGGTAGTATATAGTTCCTGCACATCTGTTGTAAGATTTATCTCTAAATCTGTAATATTTTTTGCTATTTAAGTAGTATTACTTCATTTTCAAACTGCTTTTTGCTACCAAAAAATCCAATTTGCTTATCTATACTGAATGTTATATCCTGCAACCTTTCTAAGCTTCCTTATCATTTCTAGTAGTTTTTGGTTGGTTTGATTACATTTCCTACAAATATGAACATACAGTCATCAAATAAAGATAATTTCTTCCTTTCTTTAAAATCTGGATGAATTTTATTTCCTTTCTTGCCTTACTGCACAGGCTGTAACTTAAAGTATAATGTTAAGGAGAAATGGTAAAATCAGACATGCTTTTCTGTTTCTGACCTTAAGGTAAAAGCATTTGGTCTTCCATATAGGCCATTTATTTTTAATGCAGTTACTGATATTATTGGCTTGAAATCTAGCACTTTTCTAGTTGATTTCTGCTTGTTCGTCCTCTTTTTTTTCTATCTCCTTTTATATTGACTATTTTATGATTCCAGTTTTTTTCCTGCTATTGGCTTATTATTTATATACTTTTAAGCTTTTTTTTTGTATTGATTGTACTAAGGTTTACGATATACATCTTTAATTGCTCATTGTCTGTCTTCAAATAATATTAAACTGCTCTTACCTTAGGATAATATAATCCCAATTCCTGTCTGTCATTTTAGCCCAGTCAGTATTTCTTCAATCTATTTTTTGACTCATTTTCTCTTGACTCGACTCTGGGATTCTAAATACTTTGTTAGACTGCTTGGTACTACTTTACTGCTTATTAAGCTTCTGTTCATTTGTGTTTTAACCTTGTTTTTCTCTTTGTTCTCCAATTTGAATGATTTCTATTGACTTGACTTCAAGTGTACTGATCCTATCTTCTGTTGTATTCAGTCTGCCTTGAATACCATTCAGTGAATTTTGGATTTAAAATATTTCATCCTGTTTTAAGATTTGCATTTGGTTTCTTTATATAGTTTCCATGTTTCTGCTGGAATTCACCCATTTCATACCTCAATATATCCACTTTTTAAAGTTTAATTAACATATAAATATATTAATATATTATAAAATATAATATATTACCATTATCTACTAGCTCTAATACCTGGGCGAGATGTTGGTCTATCTTTAGATTGATTTTTTCTGTTGACTATTTTGTCACATTTTACTATGTGACACAATTACTGTACAAGTTTCTTCACATGTATAGTCAGTTTTGTACTTTGGATATTGTGGATGGTACATTGTAGATGTCCTGGATTCTGTTATATTCCTCTAGAGAATGTTGAGTTTTATTGTAGCATGCATTTAAATTACCAGTATATCTCCTTGCTCTTTTGGTGGCCTGTTTTTAGGCTTCAGACGGTGATTTTGTTTCATTTTTGCCTCTAGCTCTGGAATATGGTATTTAGTTCTTAAAACTTTTCTCCTTTATCATGTACAGAATTTATCTGTACTAATTAGTAATGACATACAGGTGATACATTTCTGAATTTTTGAATTTTAACTTTTAAATAACTCTTTTTTATTTAAGAAACATGCTGATTAAAGAGAGTTGGTGTCAATCCAAAAGAATCATTGCTCAAACCAATGCTGCATAATTTTTCGCCTGTGTTTTCTGCTAGTAGTTTTATAGTTTCTGGTCTTACATGTAAGTCTTTAATCTGTTTTGGGTTGATTTTTGTACATGATGTGAGATAAAGTCCAGTTTCATTCTTTTGCAAGTGGATATCCAGTTATCCCACACCATGTATTGAACAGACTATCCTTTTCTCAGTGTGTATTCCAGTAAAAATCAATTGGCCATGTATGTGTAGGTTCATTTCTGGGCTCTTTATTCTGTTCCATTAATAGACGTGTTTATTTCTTTGCCAGAATCATGCTGTTTAAATTACTATAGCTTTGTAGTATAGTTTGAAATTATGTAGTATGGTGTCTCCAGCTTCATTGATTTTTACTTATGATGGCCTTGGCTATTAGGGACTTGTGGTGATTTCATATGAATTTTGGAATTTTTTTCTATTTCTTTGGAAAATGAAATTGGAATTGTGATAGAGATTGCATTTAATCTGTGGATCACTTTGGGTTGGATGGACGTCTTAGCAATATTGATTTTTCCAATCTACAAATACAGGATATTTTCAATTTTTTGTAGCTTTAGTTTCTTTCATCAATGTTTAATAGTTTTAAGTGTACAGGTCTTTGACCTCCTTGGTTAAATTCACTCCTAAGCTTTTTTTGTAGCTATTATAAATGGAATTGTCCTCCTGATTTCTTTTTTGTATAGTTCATTGTTAGTGTACAGAAATGCTAAAAACTACACATTGGTCTGGGCAATGGTTTTTTGAGTTTGACCCCAAAAGCATAGGCAGCAAAAGCAAAAATAGACAAATGAGATTATATCAAACTGAAAAGCTTCTTCACAGCAAAGGAAACAATTAACAGTGTGAATAGACAATCTACAGATTGAGAGAAAATATTTGTAAGCCATATACCAGAAAAAGGGTCAGTATCCAAAATATTATAAGGAATTCAAACAACTCAACAGCAAGAAAGCAAAACAATACAAAAAAACCCAGTTAAAAAGTGGACAAGGGACCTGAATCAACACTTTTCAAATGAAGACATAGAAATGGCCAATAAATCTATGAAAAACATGTTCAATATCAGTAATCATCAGGGATAAACAAATTAAAACAACAATGAGATATCATTTCACACCTGCCAGACTAGCTCTTATTAAAAAGATGAAAGATAACAAGTGTTGACAAGGATGTGGAGAAAAGCAAACCTTTGTACACTATTGGTGGGAATGTAAATTAGTATAGCTATTATAGAAAACTGTATATGGAGTTTCCTTAAAAACTGAAAATAGAATTACCGTAAGATGTAGCCATCCTACTTCTGGATATTTACCCAGAAGATTTGAAATCAATTTTTTTAAAGAGATGTCTGCACTCCCATCTTTATTGCAGCACTTTCATAATAGCTAAGTTATGTAATCAACCTAAGTGTTCATCAATAGATGAATGGGTAAGGAAATTGCAGAATAAATGCCCAATGGAATACTATTTGGCATTAAAAAAGAAGAAAATTCTGTCATTTACAGCATCCTGGATGGAATGGGAAAACATTATACTATATGAAATAAGCTAGACACAGGAAGACAAATACTGCATGTTCCCACTTATATGTGGAATCTGAAACAACTGAACTCATAGAAACAGAGTAGCATGGTAGGAACAGAGGCTGAGGTAGAGGGAGGAATGGGGAGATGATGTTTGAAGGGAACAAAATCTCACACAGGAAGAATGAGGATTTTTTCTGGAGTTCTGTTGCACAGCATGGTGAGTATAGTTAATAATAGTGTATTGTACATTTCAAAATTGCTAAGAGAATAAATCTCGAATGCTCTTACCATGAAACATGGTATTTGAGGTGATGGATTTTGATATGATTTGGCTGTGTCCCTGCCCAAATCTCATCTTGAATTGTAGCTCCCATAATTTCCGTGTGTCATGTGAGGGACCCGGTGGGAGATAATTGAATCATAGGGGTGGGTCTTTCCTGTGCCGCTGTCATGATAGTGAATAGCCGCTATGTAAGACGTCCCTTTGCTCCTCCTTTGTCTTCTGCCATGGTTGTGAGGCCTCCCCAGCCACGTGGAACTGTGAGTCAATTAAACCTTTTTCTTTTATAAATTTCCCAGTCTCAGGTATATCTTTACTAGCAGCATGAGAATAATACAGATATGTAGATAATCTTAATCATTCCACATTTTATTCATAAATTATAACATCACTTCATGTCCCATGAATATATGCCATTATAAATTGTCAATTTACAATAAAATAATTTTTTAAATTATAAGGTCAAGATTCCCCCCACCCCACCAAAAAAGAGGGTTAGCAATAGAGAGAGCTTGTGGAAGAAGATAATGGCAATAACTAACTAAAGTCTGTTAACAACCTGGAGAAATGTGAGGCTTTTTTTGTAAGGTGGAAGCAGTGATGTGAAAGCCAAATATTTTAGTGTTATATTGGGAAGGGATCTTGGAAATCACTTTTGAGGTAGGAAAACTAAGAAGAGGGAAGGAACAAAACACTTCTCATGGTGATTTGCCTATTAATTTCACAATGGGAGTTCAATTCAAGTCCATTAGCTTCTGAACCAGTCGGCTTTCTGGGAGGCTATCTCCCACCTCCATTTTTTTCTTCCCCTTTATTCCATGCTGTGTGGATCAAGTATACACTGAATGAGAGAATAGTTCTCATTTTTCTTGTAAGATTTTTTTTCATATTTAGAATACAAAATGCTTTGTTCATGTCATGCAAAATGAACAAAATCCTTTGTTCATGTAATGAAAGATGTCCAATCTTTTATAAAGCAATTCTCAATGACCAAAATTTTGACAAATCACAAAAAAAAAAAAAAACACCTTAGGAACACTAATTTAAAAGTCTAAAACATTGCCTTTCATCCACTGTTTCTGGAATACATCTGTCTCTCTTCAAACTTTTCCCTGGCTATAGGTCTCTGCCACGGTGCTTACACTATTCAAAGTGAGTAATCATGCCATATTGTGATAAGGGACAGTTGAATAGGGATGGGAATTTTTGGCAGCATTGACTTCAGAAGTCAGAACCCAAAGTATAGCAGACTACATGATTTGTTTAGTTATTTCCATGGGATATTAATTCAAAGCTACAAGATATATTATTCAGAAACCTTAGATAGAGTCAAAGTAGGAAGGCATGAATTCAGCTTTTATTTTAATCAGCAAAAGTTATCAAGCTCCAATCGTAGACCAGGCAGTGATACAGCTGATGTTATAGAGAGATTCAAAGAGGATTTGTTCTGGGGAGAACTCACCCCAAGGATATATGGTAAAAATGAGTACGTAGAAGAAGACAGCAGGGCCACTAAGGAGGGATTTCATTGTTCTTTCAATTAATGATCCTGGAAAAGTGTCACCCTGGTTTTAGTTTTCCTGGTGGTCAGCAACTGAGACTATACATGGTTCTTGGTTCTTATTAAAATGTGATTCCTACTCATTGCAGAAAATTGAAAAATAGAGAATAGTGTAAAAAATAAAGCAAAAATCACATGCCAGCTCATTACTCAAAACTAAGTTGCATGCTCAGGCTCTGAGGCCAAATGGCTGGGGTTTGAGTCCCAGCTCCACATCTTATTAGCTCCATAACTTTGAACTGTTCCCTCATCTGTAAAATCAGGATAAGTAGAAGGATTTAAATGATGTGATATTTCCCCCTGCTCTTTTTTTATATGCAAAACTGGCTTCATATTTAGTTCCATTGTTTTCTTACCGTTAACATAGTACACTGAACCATTACATTTATATCCAACCTTTTATAAAGTAATTCTCAATGATCACAATTTGACTTTGCCAGATCACTTAAAGGGAGATGTTTAACTTCCCAGTGAATTCTTTATACTTTTAAAGTGTACACTGTTATTCAGGCTTCCTGATGATTCATTCTGAGGCTATTCTGTTTTGCTAAATGAACCCTACAATTCACATGGAGATTGTGAAAGACAGTATAAAGATATAAAATAAAAGAGTAGAACTGAGAGTTCTAGGTAATGTTAAATTATCCCTTCGATGTAGGGACAGATTCTCTTTTCTCTGTTTACCAGAGAATCATTACATTACTATTGCCCAAACACATTTCCACATGAGATGTTGTTGTATTGAAACAGGAGAGTTCTCTGACCCCCCCCTCGCAGGAAGTGCAGCAGGGTTGTGGCTTGTCTGTTCTGGCTGCAGCTGCTGCTCAAACCCCTTATGGGACAGGGAGCATTCTGACAAGCAGATGCAGGAGCTGGGGTGAGTGCTTTTAGGCTCCAGCCCCACGGTGGCATCTAAGGTTGTGTGCCTGTGACTCTGAAAGCCCCAGTGGGCATGCTATAGTGCTCTTTTAGCTCTGCTGTCCACAGACGGCTTAAGTATTAACCAGCTTAGTGCCCTCTTGGTACCCAGATTCTTGTCCAGCATCCAGGAAGAATCAGGTCACATACAGACTTGAAGGATGGTGGATATGGGGATTTTATTTGGTGATAGAAGTGGCGCTTAGTGGGATGGATGGGGAGCTGGAAAGGGGATGGAGTGGGAAGATGATCTTCCCCTGGAGTTCAGGTGTCCCACACCCACTCTCCTCTCCAGCTGTCCTCAGCCATAATCCTCTCAACATTCAGATGCTCCTTTTCTTCTCTCCTCTGCCAGGCTGCTCTTCTGTTTATCTGCTCATCTGCTTGTGGAGCCTGGGGCTTGGGGTTTATATGGGTACAGAATAGGGGGGGCATGGTGGATCAAAAGGCAACATTTGGGTGCAAAAACAGGAATAACTGTTCCCATTTAGAGCTGCCAGTTTCCAAGCTTGAGGGTGGGGCCTTTGCCAGGGACCTGCCATTTCCTTCCCAGTATTTCCTTGCCTCCTGTCCATATCCGTGTGATGGGTGAGATGGCAAGCTCTATTGTCTGATAGCTGGAATCCAGATCATACCTATTACCTGTGCTATCTTAAAGCAAAATGAGGTCTAATTATTGAAGTTCCTTGCAGAGTTGTGAAATGAGTCCATTTTAGGTAAAGACCATCAAACAGTGCCTATATAGGGTAAGTGCTCAGTAAGTGGTAGATGATGTTGGTGGTGATGGTGATGGTGATGAGGATCGTGATGATGGTGGTGATTAGTTATGTAGAGTGTAAGGGATGAAACAAAGGTTAGCATCAAGCAGGCCTAGCTTTGTAGAGTTTTCGATACTTTGAGATTTGATGTTTTTTTAGGTGATGAGGATCGTGATGATGGTGGTGATTAGTTATATAGAGTGTAAGGGATGAAACAAAGGTTAGCAGCAAGCAGGCCTAGCTTTGTAGAGTTTCAATACTTTGAGATTTGATATTTTTTTAGGATTTGGTAAAGTTGTTTAACTTCTCAATGCTTGAATGTCTTCATCTATAAAATGGAGAAAATGATATTTCTTTGAGTTGGTGTGAAGATTAAAGGGGAACTGCTTAGAAAAGCATTTGGCATTAAGTAAACACTCCATAAATGTTAGCTATTATTGTCATTATTTATAAGAAAAGACATTGTTTCAGTGAAAATAGTTAACAAACTCCTTACTCTTCTTAAGCGGATTAGAAGAAAAATGGNTAGAGTGTAAGGGATGAAACAAAGGTTAGCAGCAAGCAGGCCTAGCTTTGTAGAGTTTCAATACTTTGAGATTTGATATTTTTTTAGGATTTGGTAAAGTTGTTTAACTTCTCAATGCTTGAATGTCTTCATCTATAAAATGGAGAAAATGATATTTCTTTGAGTTGGTGTGAAGATTAAAGGGGAACTGCTTAGAAAAGCATTTGGCATTAAGTAAACACTCCATAAATGTTAGCTATTATTGTCATTATTTATAAGAAAAGACATTGTTTCAGTGAAAATAGTTAACAAACTCCTTACTCTTCTTAAGCGGATTAGAAGAAAAATGGTTCATGTCATAATTAAGAAGATTTACTGAAGACCCTAGTACAAAGAAAAAAAAAAATTTTGAAAAGCTAAAATGATAACCAAGTTTTAAAAATATCCTTTGTTGTTAGCTCTTTTGAGATTCCCTTCCTCTGGGATAAGAAAAGAAAACTGGGCCCCTCTCCTTTCATTCCATGGGGCTTTCTCCCCATATTTCAAACACAAAATACCATTCCTTGCCATCTGTCTTGGGCTGACAATGCCAAAGAACCTCCTGCCCAGGTTGTTTTCAAGATGTGGATAGGCACCATAAATCTCAATAAATCCTCGGTGGGCTGAGGATGAGTGGAAGTCATTATCATGGCTCTTACTGATGCGTTCTGTCTACAATAGAATAAATACCACCATGGGACACCACCCTTCAGGCAAAGCATCTTTCTGGCTTTTTGTGTGCCTTCCCCATCAGCAAGTCACAAATGGAATGCCATAATGTATCTATTGTATACATTTTTGAATAAATAAGTATAACAAAGAGAATATGCTGGTCCAATTTAATCTTAGCACTTAACTATGAAAACACAGCACATTTCCCACACTCGTGAAATGGAGCAGAAGAGGCCTATACCAGCTTGGTTCTTGGCAGGCCATCCAGGGTAAACCTGGTGTGAGCCATGCTTATGGCTTCTAGGGCAGCTCCCTAAAGCCTAGATTTTCCAACTGCAGGGTGATTAGGCGATGTAGTGGTGATGATACGGAATTTAAGAGCTTACCACTTAATATCCTTTTGTTTACAAATGACAGAGGCTCAACTCAGACAAGCTTAAACAATACAGGGAAAAGTTGAGATGTAAGCTTCAGGTAGGGCTTACTTAAGTTTCCCAAAGGTTAAGACCAAGATCCAGGTTTTCTGTATGCATTTCCCAGCCGGCACTTCCATTCATGAGCACAGGAAAGCTGCCAGTGGCTCCTGAGGCTGAAAATGTCTTTGTTTTCATGTGTTTGGAGTACAGATAAGAACTCTGCATTTCAGACTGATTGAAATAACTTAGGTTCAGTACCCAACTCTGAATCCATTGCTTTCTCCAGGAGAAGGAATTGTACCAATCCGCTTAGGTCTAGACAGCATGCCTGGACAGGGCTGGCTCCTCAGAAGCACCTGGGCTGCCTGAGGGAAGGGTGCAGTCCTTCCCAGGAGGAAGATATTTTTACCAAAAGAAGGGAGATTGGATATCAAAGAGAAACTTCTATAGAAGGTCAGACAAGGCTCTTTGTTTTCTGAAAGTGGTTGTGGACCTTGAAGAGTGGTGAGAATAAACAAAAATTCTGGGCTGCTTAAACCTCGTACTATATTCTGTGAAACTCGTTTGCCAAAGAGCTTGTGCTACTTTGAATTATATTTTTATCTTTCATTTTTTGTTTGTTTGTTTTTTGAGACAGTGTCTTGCTCTGTTGCCCAGGCTGGAGTGCAGTGGCATGATCATAGCTCAGTGCAGCCTCAAACTCCTAGGCTCAAGTGATCCTCCTGCCGTAGCCTTCTGAGTAGCTGGGACTATAGGCACACATCATCATACCTGTCTTTTTTTTTTTTTAACACAGAGCCTCACTATGGGTTTCCCAGGCTGGTCTCAAACTCCTGGGGTTAAGCGACCCTCCTTCCTTGGCCTCTCAAAGTGCTGGGATTACAAGCATGAGCCACCACACCTGGCTATATCTTTTACTCATTTTCCATTGTTATTCAATGACATGTAGAAAGCAAAAATAAAGGAGATCTCTGCTTTGTTCTCAGAAGTCTAGTAGGAAACAAAATTACCCAAATTAAAAAACAAAATATTAATAGCTGTCTGCCTGGTTACCTAGAGAAAGATGGAGGGAAGGAAGATACTAGCTGGCCTACTCAATATACTGTATTGATGATTAAATCAATTCCTACTGCCACCAACCTGTAGAATTGGAGGCATCTTTCCTTCTGACTTTTGATTTGAGTTCCTATTGGGAAACCATTTGTTTTCTTATTTGTTTCATTTATGGCTTCTTAATGTGTGTGACCTCTGCCTCCCATCTGACATTTACAGAAGCCTCTTGTTGATCTCACTTTTAACTGCCCTAGAAGGTAACTCTTCCATTTGTTTTCCTGAGTTACCAAAAGAGAATTTTCTACACACTCCAAAGCTTACAGTTTTGAGACTATCCTTTATGTAGCCTAGAGTGCTGGTGTCTGTCCTAGTCATTTCCAATGTAGCAGTACAAGGATGGCAAAATCACTGTGAGCATTTAATTCCACATGCATATAGAAGGCTGTGGATTTTATGTGGGTGATACAGGTACCTACACCATGTCATGGGAGAATGGAGGAGGACATACTTCCCTTTGAGAAGGAAGGCTTCATGGAGAAAGTGACATTTAATAAGACTTTTAGAACTGAATTGGGGTTCTCCAGAGGTATGGGAGGAGGTGGCTTCAACAATCAGAGGCTTTGCTGGTCCCTGAACCAGCAGCATCAGCATTGCCTAGTAGAAGGTGAGAAAGGCAGAATCATGGGCCCTACCCTAGACCCACTGAACAGAAACTGGTATTTCAGCAAGATTCTCAGGTCATCTATAAGCATTCTCAGCTTGAGAAGCACAATTCTAGACCAGTCAGTCTCAGCCTTGAAGGACGTTGGAATCACTCCAGGAGCTTAAAGAAGAAAAAAAAATACATATATATATATATATATATATATGCATGCCTTGGTCTTTGCAGGGATTCCAATATAATTTATTTTAGGTGTGGCCATCAGTAGGAAGAAAATGCAAAATGAAAGAAAACAAAATGTTCTTCAGGTGATTCCAGCGAGCAACCAAGGTAAGAATTAGAGCTCCGTCTGGGTCTCAGCACTGTGAGAGAAGCAGCATGGTGCACTCAGGGGCTCGTGGGTAGGTCAGCAGCCTGGATGTTGGACAGGAAGGTGGCTTTGGGGCTGGGATACTTGAACACATCAGGCTGGAGAGAGAGCCAGGTAGAACATAAAGGGCCTGTTTGCTTCACTCAATGCAGACCATCGGGTAGATGACAGGGGCTGTAGAAAGGTGAGAAAAGAGGGATAGGGTGTCAGCCTTGCACTTGGGAAGGACCACCTCAAGAATGGGTCATGGCAGGGAGACCGGATGGAAGATGAACCTAACATTTTGCGGATTAGCAGGGTTGGCTTCATAATTGGCCAGGCCAAGTGCAAATAAAAGTGTGGGCTGCTTGTTTAGAAAGCAAGAAAAATGTGTTCTTAAAGGTATGAAAGGTTAAAACTTTTTCTTCTTTCTCTGGTCTGTCTTGACTGCTCATGATATTTTTTAATTTGCCATTTTAATATTGTGCTCCTTCAGACACAGGGCTGCTCATTGGCCAAGTGCTTAAGGAGTCCTGCCCAGTTACCTGACAGGGTGTGCGGCTCAGCGGCCGCAGGGCTTCTCCCTCCCACTAGCCACAGGACGGAGGTGCCATGTCCTGGCTGGAGGAGGGGACTGAATCTCCCCTTGCCAGGGGCTCGCTGTCCTTACTCATGCGGGACAGCCAGTCCCCAAGGGATTTCAATCTTTGCATCAGATACCAAATACTTGGGTACCTGGATCAGGGTGGGCAGGAGGTTTGCCCCTGCTAAGTCACCCACTGAACATGCTGTGGCACTGCCAGTCACTCCGAAGCCTTGACCCTCTGTATGCCTGGCCCAGGCCCAGCCAGGTGCAGGTGAGGTGGGGGGCAGGGCTCTAGTTGCTGGGCTGAGTGCAGGAGGGGAATAGGTAGCTGGGAACACCCTGGGGAGATGGAGGAGAGTGTAACTGTATATGAGCAAAGCCTCAACCACCCCCTCCTCACAGCCCTCCTCTCTCTAATCCTATGCATGCCCCATTGGCCTCTGGACTTTACTTATATAACACAAATTCAGAGATAAAATTAAGAATTTTAAGACAGCCATGCCTGCAGAACACTCAACTCCAAGTGACCAGCCCTTCTGTTAGTAGGCCCCTCTGCAACTACACTGGTTGCACCCGTAAAGCTGGCCCCGCAGGATGGAGATGGAAGGATGGATTTGAGAGACATTAAGGACATAATCAAACCAGGGCATGGCAATGTTCAGGGAGGAACATGTTGAGAGTTCATTGGAGATCTCTGGCTGTATGACTGCATAGAGGGTGACACCATTAAGATATATAGGGAAACGGGAGAAATGATTATGGGAATGGGGACAGGGGCAAGCTTTAGGGACCGGAGAGCACTTCCTTTGTTCCAACAGAGAATCATCTGTCTTTTCTCTGATTTAATTGCATAGGCGGGCACTTTTAGAACAAGAATAAATAAGAGAGGAAAGTGAGCCTCCTTGCCTTCTTCTGACTCTAATTAGCCTGCTCTGAGTGTTTTATCCTAAGCATGATGCTAAATTTGATTCACAAATGGGTGCTTTCTTCTGTTCTTTTAAGAATTTTTTTCAGGGATGGGATTTGTGTCCAGTGTCTTTTAGGCACCTATTGAACAGATCCCACAGCACTGGCTGTTTTCCAATGCTGTATAGGGTGTCTTACATTAATAGATTTTCCGGAATGTGAACTGGATGTCAAGTGGGGAATTTTTGTAGTCCCAGATTTAGGGGAGGACAAGGTGACACCATGTGCCACAAGTTCTAGAGTTGGTTGGCACTAATTTAGAGTTGGAAATCCTCCCCCAACCCCCTACTCCCACTCCAAGCTTATTTGGGTTAGAACATGGGCCTGCCTTTTGTCTACCATGTGAACACTGATCAGGGCCTATCCAACAAGAATGTCAGTATTCATGGAAAGAGGTATTTCCCTCCACCAGGTACTTTTACCCTTAGGCATGGGTTATGTTCCTGTGGTCCCAGCTCCTCAGGAGACTGAGTGGGAAGGATTGCTTGAGCCCAGGAATTCAAGGCTGCAGTTAGCTATGATCACACCACTACACTCCAGCCTAGACGACAGAGCAAGACCATGTTGAAAGAAAGAAGAGAGAAAGAGAGAGAGAGGAAGAGGGAGGGAGAGGGGGAGAGAGAGGGAGAGGGAGAGGGAGAAGGAAGGGAAGGGAGGGGAAGGAAGGGAAAGAAGGGAAGGGAAGGAAAGGAAGGAAAGGAAAGAGAGAAGAAAGAGAAAAAAAAGAACTGTTTCGTGTTTCTATTTTTATTAAGCTGGGACCACTCAATAATCTTGTTCATTTGCATTTCTAGGCCAATCCTCACCGCAGCATGCTATATTGCTTTTTCAATGTCCCGCTGAAGTTTAGTTACTGCATTTCATTTAACATCATTGCATCAATAATCATAAGGAGAAATTATTTGTGTATTTCTCTTCCTGTCCACCTCCCTCCTACTGTCTCATAATATGGCTATCAAGTTATGCTAGAACACTTACAAAATAATTAAGTTTTCCTTTGAATTTAAACAGTCACCAAATGTTTGCTTTCAACTTACGGGCCCGGGCCCATGTAGAGAAACCTGGTGCTTGCTGGGACAGGGCAGGTGGGGGATAGGGCCACTTTCCACCTCCAAGGAGAACAGGATCCTGATGGAGAGCCACAGTCACGTGCTGCATTCAGCTGGGGAACAGGACACTATGAACAGGGCAGTGCCAAATTCATTAGCTCCCTGGGACCGACTCATTGACTTTCATTTTATCTTTGGATAAAATCTGGAGAATCTATATAAAGGGTAAAAATCTATAAAGGGTGAAATACATCAGTCTAGGGTCAAAACGTTTTAAGATTCTATCCTGACCAAATATTTTTCAAGCCACAGTTTTGTACCCATTTAATGAAAGGCAAGCCAAACAAGCTCTCCACATGTGCAATCCTGTGGTCCTCGGGGGATCTTATCCCTGCGTTCCTCCCCATCCTGCCTGCTTGTTCGGAGGGAGTACGAGGGAGGCATGGTGATCACTTTCATCATTTGGTCAGGAAAGCCCCTCTAGGAAGATAGTGTGCGGCAAATACTCTGTCTTGTCGGGGTAGGCTGTCTTGAAATCGCATCATCTTTTTCCCTCCAGTTCTTTCTCGGTCTGTAGTGAATGGGAAAGGGAGGACTGGATTATTTCAGTTCTGGCAATGGATACATCAAAATTGCTTCCCTCTCCCAACTCCCTTTCCCTTGAGGACCTAATTTATTTCACGCATTTTGACCTATCCCTGCTTAGAAACAACCGCTGTGATTCTCTGCTGAGGCATTTCCCTCCTCGCCTTTTTTGGCCCCCAGGCAAACCCACCAGGCCACAGCCCCTCTGACTATGATGTCAGCCTGGCTGCTGGGCCCAGCTGGATGGAGGTGTGTTTTATGAAGTTCAACCCTGCACCCTTGGCCATAAATACACATTGTACACATAAATGTACAGCTAACATTGCCCAGGCCCCTCCGAAGCACCATGTTAATAAGCAGACAGTAAGTCTTTAAAATATGGAAAAGTAGTTAATCTTTCCGCTGGCAAATCTTTTGTAGGGGGTGGCTTTTCTCCTCTCAGTGTAGCTGCTTGCAGGGCTTTTCAACTCCTAGGATTTGGGAAAGAAAGAAGCAAAGTTGGCTGTGGGGCTTTAAAAACAATAATATCTTGCATTTGCTGTCATTAAGCAAGCATCTGCATTGAGGGATCACTCTGGGTCTGTCCTCAAGGAGTTTGAGCTCTAATCATTCCAGCACAAGACAGACAAGTCTGCTGCCTATGGCAGAAGAACCGCACTAGCCTGGGCTCTGGAGGGCTGCAGCATTGTGCTTGAACCTCTGCTCTGCCCCAGTTACTCTAGGTACTTAATTTTTTGTTTCCCCATCTGTAAAATGGGCATAATTTTGTCTTATTCATATAGCTGTGGTAAAAGTTTACTTATCCTCGTTGAGTTTCAGTTTTCTCTTTTGTAAAATGGGCTTGACCCTCACAGTTCACTTTATAATTGTTTTAAGAAGACATTAATACATTCTCCTTGTAGAGAACTTCAGGGTTACAAATGGAGTTCAAGCCTCCCTTGACAGTTACTCCCTGTCATGGTCCTTTCTTCAGAGGTAACCACTGTTGCTGGTGTGGTATGTAACCTTCCTGACCTTTATTTATACATCCATGCATTAGGTAGGTAGGTAGGTAGATAGATAGATAGATAGATAGATAGATAGATAGATAGATAGACAGACAGACATATAAAGAATTTATAGAAATGTATCTTTTTTTTGTACTCACTTTATGTATAAATGCCAAGTACTTACCAGGCAAGTAATCCTAGAGGTTACAAAACAAAAAGGCTTACCAAAAAATTAAGATGCTCAAATCCCTTGGCTGATTGAATTCATTTAAAGCATATGGCTAGAAGCAAGGGGAAAGAGGGCAGAAGACCTCCCTCCCTGTATCCTGTGTTATGCACTGTTCCTCTGTTCTCCTCTTCTCTCTCCCATCTTCCCTTCCTTTCCCTTCCCTTGTCTCCACCCTCTCCTGCTCTCTCTCCCACTGATGGTGTAGCGAGGAGGACCACACTTGAGGATTCTCAGTCTGGAACAGGGCCTCAGCAGGCAGAAGGTGCCTGCAGCCAACACACACTTGCCTTATTGGAGAGGTACAAGGACAAGTGTGTAGCTTGCCTGTAACCTCCTGAGCAGCCACAGCATTTATCAGTGTGTCTCAGGCAGAGAATGGATGTTGCCAGTGAGTTAATTTAAGGATGACCCAGGAGAGAGCTATCAACCTAGAGATGACAAGGTCTGTGCCTTAAGAATTGAGTGCATTTAATTTTACGTGGTCCTTCCCTTCCTTCTTCTCTATAGGAAGATACTTCATATGTTCTTCCTTTACTATTTCTGTTCAACTTGCATACGCTCTACTTGTTGAGTCCATTTACTCTAATCTAACATGAGTCATGGGTCACTTATGTGCTATCTATACCTAATACATCTTATAAGTTTTATCCGTCTCATTTATTTTTCTTGTTTCTCTGTAGCAGAATTAAATGTTCTTAAATAAATAGTCCTAAATATTCTTAAATACTCATACTTTATGTATAGTTTCACATTATTTTCCCACTCACCATCTTGGGTCTCTCCTTTCATGACAGTAAATAGAGATCCTCTTTACCCTGCCACCTGGTGCCAAGAAGACCACCGAGTGGACATATTCTTGCTTATTCAATCATTGCCCCATTGTTGGACATTTAGGTGGGGTTTGTTTGTTTGTTTTGGGGTTTTTTTTGTTTGTTTGTTTGTTTGTTTGTTTTGCTTTTTTTCCATTTCAGTGAACATTGCTACCAAGAGCATCTTTGTACATGACTTCTTGGGTTCTGAACAAGAGTTTATTTTAATGAGAAGTAAAACTACAGAGAAAATAGGTATAAAAGATTTCCACTATAATAATAACAAATTGTCCTCATAGTAGCTATAAAAGTTCACTTTCCCACCCGTGGTATAGAACAGTATTCATTTCTTCAGACTTTCTCCATTATTTGATATTATCATAGATTTTAATTTTTACCTGTGTCCTAATCAAATCATTACTTTCACTTATACTTCTCTAATTTTTAGTGAGATTGGACCCCCTTTTACCTATTTGTTACTCATCTGTGTTTTCTCTTCTATGAATTGTCTCAGAATTTCGATATTGAGTATGGCAAGCAACTGCCCTTCCCTTTTTTATAGAATTCAATTTTTTATAATTGTCCAGACTATTCTCTATATTTACTCTTCTGAAAGAATCTTAGAATCATGTTCTCAAATTCCATAAAAAAACCTATTGACATTTTATTGAAATTGCTTTGAATTAAAACTTAATTAAGAGAGAAGTGACATATTTAAAGTATGAGTGTTCCTTTCCACCACCATTGTACTTCCCTCCAATTTTAGCTTGTGTTTTATGTTCCTCAGTAAATTTGCATCATTTTCTTCATAAAGGCGTATGTTTTACTCGATTTATTCTTGGGCATTTTATAGTGATTATTGATACTATCAATGGTTCTTTATTTCACAAATATTTTTCATTGGTTATTGCCAGTGTCAGGCTGTGGTTTTATATGCTGATTATGTAACTAGCCAGCTTGCTGAGTTCTTTTATTAGTTCTAATAGTTGGTCATTGGGTTCATGTGGGTTTTCTACGAACACAGCAATATCTGTTCTTTGGGTGATTGGGTCGAATTCACCTGGGGGTAGATTCTCAATGAGCATTTCAGTTTGGTTCATGGCAATTGGTCTGCTCATGATTTTTATAGCTTGGCCAAATGTAGATAATTTATGCTTTATCCCCAAAGGCGTGTTTCCTCTGAGTTCTCAGATTGTTTACAATGCTATACAGAATAGTCACCAAAAAATGTTTAAAATGCTCGCGTATCTTTCAGGTTATAATGATACTTTGTGACTTAATTTCTTGATCAGGAGTGCCAAAGTTGATTTATGTCAGTAAGCTTTTAAACCAGAGTTTGATTCTGTTGGTTATCTTCACATTTTAATTTTTATTTTATTCTTCTGCCTTTATCATTTCAAGTTCTGTCATTGATTCAACAAATATTTACTGAGAAGTTGCTGTGTCCCAGGCACAACTCTAGGTGCTAGAGGTAACTAATAACCTCAGGCAGTTAGATGCAGCCTTGTTACTTTGGAAACTACAGTCTTTTATGAGGGGCAGACAGTAAACAAGAAAGGAGAAAGATACAGAAGGAAAGTTTTGAGGTCATTGGTGTCCTTGGCAAGAACTGATTCAGTTGGAGTGGTGAGGACTACAACCTTGTTGGAATACAATTTGTGAAGGAGAGAGAGGTATGAAGAGAGAGAGTTGCGGGGAGAGAGAGAAGGATTATAGATAATTATTTTTAGGACTTACGGTATAAGGAAAGATAGAGAAACGGGATGGTCGCAGGAGGGAGGGTTAAGAGACAGTTTTGTTTTTCCTGAGCTGGGAGACGTGACAGCATGTTTGCCAACCTCCAGGAAGGGCTAGTAGATGAGGGGAACTATTTGTGCAGCCGTCACTTGTCTCTTCTTTTCCACCAGTCACATCCTTGAAGAAGCCTGAGAGATAGGCTTTGCAGAGGGACATTAATACTCAATCCAGTGGACAAGGAGGAAGACAATGTATAGGGCCCAGGTGCAGGTTTATTTTCTTATTTTTCCAGCTTCTTGATTTGAAAACTTAGTCAATTTTTGCAACCTTTATTTTTTCTGATGAAAATGTCTAAGATTATACTGCACAAATTTGAATCTGGGCTATTATCAAATCTCAAGGATTGATGAAAGGTATTTTTTAACTTTTAATTTTCACTGTTTGTATCTTTTTGGTATTAATTTCTAATTGTACTCTACCATAAAAGAAGAGGGTGTAATCAATACTATAGGTTCTTGGGAATGTGTTGCAGTTCCCTGTGTTTGAAAATAATTTGTATTCTGTGTTTATATCTGAAGAGTTTTGGGTCCATATTTTTAATAGGTCATGCTTTCAGAAAGCCCTTTCGTTATTTCTTTCACTTTGTATACTATTATCATTATGTGAATAAATAATCATGTTTTATCTTGCTAGTGGATTATAATTCTTTTTGGTATGAACTATTTTATTTATTACATTTTAATGATTTTTTACTCTGAATATTTGTATATTACTACTAAACCTGAACCTGTTTCTTTTTTGTTAGCATATTTTTGATATATTTTTCCCTCCTCCTATGTCATTCTGTTTTTGGAGTGTTTGTGGCAAACAGCATCATGTTTGTAAACCCAATTTAAGAGTCTTTGCCTTTTAATATGTGAATCTAACAACCTCACAGTTATTGTGATTGGTAATAATTTTAGGTTTATACTGGCAGTCATGTGTGTGTAGGGGGGTGTTTAATTTCTCGTGCTATCCAGATTTATCAGGTTTTAAATACTTTTAAATATTTTTTCAATGATTATTCCTAATTTGAAAATATAATTTTCTATAAATGTCTACGGAAATTTAGAATCTATTTTTCTCTGGACATGACATACCTTTGACTCTCTTTTTTCCTCAAAACTTTAAATATATTACTCTGTTTCTTCATCTTCAGTACTCCCACTGAGAAACTGGTTTTATTCTCATTCTAAGTAATTTGTTTCTAGGGAAGCTTTTAGAATTGGTCTGTATCTTTGAGGATAGGAAGTGTTTTACTCATGTTTCAGTGGGGCCATTCATTGAAAAGAATTGGATTTGTTTTTTCAGTGCAAAAAATATTTTCTCCCTTTGGATCTTTTACGTCATATTTTCATCTCTTCTCCCTTATTGTTCATCTGGCAGACACACTTGGCTTAATCTTCTAGTCAGCCATTTGTTCTTCTGAGTGTTTTGTGATCTTGGTTTTGTGGTTTTCTTTGAGACTCTATTAACCTGCCACCTCCAGGGTAGAAATTGTGAGCTCTCTGAAGAGAGGTATCTCAGGTAGAATATATTTATGTTGATGGGTAAAATCCATTCAGAAGAGGCCAATTGCTGGAGTAACATTCTTGCATAGGCGAGAGTCTAGTGTTAAAGAGGGAAGATAAAGCAGATATAGATATAGATAGATATGGATATAGATGGAATTAATTAGCAAAACAGTCATCAAGATCGAATATTTTTCTGAAGCCAGATATAGTTCTAGACAAGAGTGGGAAGGGCAGAGAGTAGGTGTCCCAGTGTAGATAGTGGTTAAGGCATTGAGGAAACATCTTTGCACCGTGGCAAGCCCTGTTCCCTACTACAGATGAAGAAAATGAACATAACTGTGGGATATTAGATGGGCATTGGGCATTTATAGAAAAGAAGTCAATTGTGTTGCAGTCTCAGAGGCATTTATGGATCATTCAACATAGGAGGTGACAACAGGTTAAAAAGGGGGGAGTTCCTTTCCCTTCTTTATAATGTCCCGTAAAGCAGAAGAACTTTTCTTCATTGCATGATTTTAGTTCACCATGGTGATATACTCAAAAGAATGGAACACATTTATTGCGAGAAAGGCAAATGAAGATAAAACCTTTGGAGAGACTGACAATTTTGTTAATGTCCATTTGTTAAGTTAAAATCTATTAAACTGAATTTAATGAAATATTATGAAAAGTTATGTGATAGGGGTTCTAAGCCTGGAGTTAAAATTATTTAGCTAATCTGTTGGTTCTGGAAGAATATGAGATTTTGATCCCTCATTTGTTCCTCCAAAGAGTCAGTAGTGTTTTGTGTTAAAGGATTATTTTATAGTGTCTTTGTCACTTCACCACGTTGGGCAGTGTGAGAAGGAGGCACTGCCAAGCTTGCTTAAATTGGACTAACTATACTGATGGATCAGAAGGTCAGAGCAGCTATACAGCCTTGGTTCTTACAGAACTTGTGCTCTGGGAAGTGTGGGACCTCATAAATGACCAGCATTAATCTCATTCAAAACACTGTTCCTGTATACTGGGCAGACATTGTGCAAAGCAGTATAAGGAAGGCTCTAAGAAGTTCACTACCTCTTTTGCCATTGGTATGACATAGTTTCACTCTATCCTTGAGGGAAAGAGGAGAGAAAATGCCACTTAGAGGAACATCAAATGTAACTTGGGGTAATGTGTAGGCTCTGGGAGAAGGAAATCAGTCTTTGAAAGTCTCACCTCTTAAACTTTGGAAACAGGTGATTCAGCCAACTCTGACTCTTGTGTTTTGTACATACAGCATTTCAATCTTTCCAAGGTGAGTTGTATGAGCCGCATGTCATTATAGCTATTGTTTTCCTAGTGAAGCTAGGTATTTATAAGTGAAGAGCCTCATGGAAAAAGGTAACATTAGTAGTAAAACAGTCTCCAAAATTTGCTTTACAAAATATGGTAGTTGCTACCACCCAGGAGAGAAGTCTTCCTCTTGACTCTTTAATTGACAGATAGTAGATGACTGTCTCACTACCTCTTGTTCCAACAGATCCTTTGTCATCCAGCAAATCCCAAGCAGCAACCTGTTCATGGTGGTGGTGGACAGCAGCTGCCTCTGTGAATCTGTGGCCCCCATCACCATGGCGCCCATTGAAATCAGGTATATCCTTTTGTGTGCAGGTCCAGTCACTACCACAGAAACCAGTAAGGGGGATCAATAGTAAGGAAACCTGGGGGAGAAATATTAGAGAAGGAAAATTACATCCTTTCCACTGTTGGAGAGAGAGAGTAGTTAAGAGAGTTGTCATTACCAAGTTTTGACCTCTGAAATGCAGAGTAGAAAAAAGCAATCCTTGGAAACATGCCTTGACTACAGTCAACATAATGAATCCCTTAAGTGTGAACGTCTAAAGGCCCAGAAGATCAGAAGACGCCCAGAATCTTGTCATGGCTTCCATCCTGAGGTAAGTCTGAGAACTGTTCCTGTTTCCTTTTCCCATCAGAATCACCATGAGAGTCTCACACTGGTCAAAGAACTACAGCTGAAAAGTGTACTCATGAGAAAATAATCCTTTTCAGTAAACTGAGTCCGCACATCATCTAGGTCCCAGAAGACTTTGTTCTTACATTAGAGAGGGGAGAGAGGTCTGGGGAATCCACATGGTTGGAAAGTTGAAGGTGTCCTGGAGTCCATTTGCGTCTAACCAACCCCTGCCTTTCCCTGTAGGAGAATGCAAGGGAGTGTGGGGGTGCGCCGAGTCTCCGGGCCCAGACAGTCCTTCTTCTGCTCCCTCTGCTTTTGATGCTCTTCTCAAGGTGACACTGACTGAGATGTTCTCTTGGCATGCTAAATCATGGATAAACTGTGAACCAAAATATGGTGCAACATACGAGACATGAATATAGTCCAACCATCAGCATCTCATCATGATTTTAAACTGTGCGTGATATAAACTCTTAAGATATGTTGACAAAAGTTATCTTTTTACTTTGCCAGTCATGCAAATGTGAGTTTGCCACATGATAATCACCCTTCATCAGAAATGGGACCGCAAGTGATAGGCAGTGTCCCTTCTGCTTGAAACCTATTGAAACCAATTTAAAACTGTGTACTTTTTAAATAAAGTATATGAAAATCATAGTCTCCATGTTTGGATTTGATCATCACTTTATTGCTAAGAATACCAACTGAAAACAATGCATGGGGAAAAAGGTCCCCATTCTAGAAACCAGGAAATGATGGCTGTTGGCAGAGCCTTCGTTCTAAAGCAGATTCTAGGCACATATTTAACAATTGTTTAGATGCTTCACTCTCAGTTATAAAAATATTTATAGAAGTAAATCAAAATATCATCTACATGGGAAGAGTTTATTACATAGAACCCTGAATTTTGTTGAACTAAACTTCAATGAAAATCATAATTTGGATGCGAACACAAGCTTTCATCATATTCAAGTGGTGAATTATTTGGGAATAGAAATAAAGAAGTCATAAATCCTAGGAATTTGGTCTGAGGAGACTTGAAGGAGGAAAAGTACAATGATTATAAATTTGGCTTCTGGCTTTCCCCATAAACAAGATATGAAATTAGATCTCAAGTAGTATAAGAGATGAAACTACCCAGACATGTAAGCATTTCTAAACACTGGCTCTTGACCCAAAGAAAACAGATTTCACTGGATCATGATTACTAAATAAAATGGAATAATTTCCATGCCTAGGCAGAGTAGAGAATGCCTTACTTTATAGGACAGACATCTAAAAGTTATCCAGAGAATCCTACTTAAATTCTTTTTAAAAGGGGCACATTATCCTCTTGACAGTTTAGAAAAACTGATGTCACTGTACTGCTTTATACTAAAAGGATTCCACAACATTGTTGTAACTTTTAAAATCACTATGCCTCCAGTGCTGTTTGTTCTCAACATAACAATACTGTAACAGGCAAACTTGCCAAACTTTCAACAGCCGTGGGGCTATGGAATTGTGACAATTGATATTATTCAATCAGTGCATGTGGTAAATGAATAAATTCATTTGTTGCTCATACAAATATAAAGATATATTACATTTACACTGATATATTGATATCAGATAAAGAGCCACAATTTATTAAACTGGAATGATAAGACTCTAAACCTATAAAGTCACACGTATAAAGACATTCTATTTATGCCTAAGGTGATGGCCAGAGGAAAATTGCGCTTAATACTAAGAAAGATGAATTTATCACAGATCTAGGTGATTTATAGAAAAATTTAGGTGATTTTAAAAAAGAGCAAGTTCGGGGATTTATAAGAGAGAGAAATCATATTCTAATTAAATTTTAACAAAAATAACATGACATAACCTATGATTCTCCATTACAGTTCTTAAAAACTGGCAACAATAAGTCAAGTGTATTGTGATATAATGCTCATAATTTAATGCAAATGATGCAAAATACGTGTAATATAATTGCGTATAATTCCACTCCCAGTCTCATTTTAAACGATGGAGTAACATCATTTTTGTTAAACTGTTTATGGCATAAATATAGCATCCTTGAGTCACACTGTGCCTCATGCCCTTATCAGGGATTACATTCGTGTAACTGACCCACCAGGCACCTCTGTTTGCTGTTCTCACAAGAGCTCCAAGCAACTGGACATTCTATTTATCTACTTGGAAATTGAATAATTTTCTCCAACTTAATGTGTCCTAAGCACAACTCATGATCCCCCTCCATTAAAGTTTTTTCTTCCCACTGACTCAACTCCAACCCCAAACCTTGGGGCCACCCTATTTGCGCTTTCCCCCACAGCCCGCCTTGCATCAAGTCTCACGAGCTCTGCCCTTCAAACACCAAACCTGACCACCACTTTTCCCAGCCCTTCACTGCTGCCATCCTCTTCCCAGTCACTACCCTCTGTCCTGGGTCTCTGAAGACCTATGTCCTCATTGGTATCCTGTCTTCCACTGTCAGCGAACACCCAGTCCCACTCCACGGTTGGTTCTCCACACAACAACCAGAGTAGTTTTTCGGAAACAAATATCTGATCCTAGCCTTGCCCAGTGCAATTAGAAAAACATGCACATCCCTTACTGTAGTCCACAGCAGGGGCTCTCCAAGTCTTCTGCGTGTTTGAATGACTCAGGGACCTTTCAAAAATCTCTGGGGCAGGCTGGGCATGGTGGCTCATGCCTGTAATCCCAGCACTTTGGGAAGCTGAGGTGGGCAGATCACCTGAGGTCAGGAGTTGGAGACCAGCCTGGCCAATATGGTGAAACCCTGTCTCTACTAAAAGTAAAAAATTAGCCGGGCATGGTGGCGGGTGCCTGTAATCCCAGCTACTCGGGAGGCTGAGGCAGGAGAATCGCTTGAACCTGGGAGGAGGAGGTAGCAGTGAGCCGAGATCGTGCCACTGCACTCCAGCCTGGGTGACAGAGTGAGACTCCATCTCAAACAAACAAAAACTCTGGGGCAGAACCCAGGCATTTCAGTTTTTGTTAAAACTCCCCAGGTGATGTTAATATGAAGCCAGGTTTGCATCCACTGAGCTATGGGGCCTACAGGGCCTTGGCTCTGGACTCTTCCTCCCTTTCCCATGCCATCCTGTGCCGCTCTGCCCCAGACCCACTGTGCTCCACGGCTCTACCTCCAAGCCTTTGAAAATGCCAGCATGGTCCCCACTCAGCACTTTTGTTCTTCCTGTGCCCTCTGCCTGGAGGGCTCTAGACCCTGGTCTTCATGCAGCTGCTCCTTCCCAACATCCATGATCCCTTCAAAAATTCCTTCCTCAGAGACCCCTGGTACAGCTGCTCTTCTCCCCTAGCCCCACTCTTCTGGTTTTACTTTTCCTTTATATCAGTATCTGGAATCATTTTGTTTTCAGTTTCAACTACTGTATTCCAGCTCCGTAAGGTCAAGGACTCCTCTGTCATTTGTGATTTCATCTCCAACTCCCAGAACAGTGCCTGGCCTATAATACAACTGAAACCACCAATAACAATGGCAAAGCTAGCACTTACTGTTTACTGTGATCTGACTCTCTGCCTGGTGCCATTTGAAGTGACTTCCTTGTTTAACTCATGGGATTTTCACAGCACACTTAGGAAGTAGATGTGATTCTGATCCTCATTATACAGATGGAGAAATGGAGGCACAAGGGGGAAAGTAATGCTCCCAAAGGTCACATGGTTGGAAAGGAGCAGAATTGGGATTAGAAACCAGGCAATTTTGCTTCCAAGTCAAGGCACTCAACCACTTTGAATGGATGAATGAATTGGCAATAACTTTGTACTATGACATATCCGCGTCTCCTACCCACTGATCTTATTGCCGTCTCTCCAAACTGCTTGGCCTCAACTCCCTGCTCTCTAATACCAGCCTGCCAACTCACCTCCCTGAGTGCGGCAGCTATTCCTGTCCTCCCACTTCCAGGCCATTGTCTGCTGCCCAGCAGCCCTCCCCTGTCTTCATTTCTCCACATAATCTCACTTAGAACACACAAGCCACAGTGGCACTTTTATGGCTACCTGGGCACATGTGGGCTGCCTAGCATACCTGGGCAGACCAGTAAGCACCCTGAGACATATTCTTTCCTGAGTCGACTTCTATCCCACTGTCCCCAACAAATATTTCATAGTTTCTTCCCTCTCTTTAGGCTATTCTAGAGTATGTTGTCTTGCTAAAATTTGCAGTAGAAGAGTTCTGTATGCAATATTAATATGATTGATACCAAACATATCCAAAGGTAACTTATCAGAGAACTTTTTATTAAAATGTACAGTGTACCACTAATTAATGCGATATAGTGTAATAGAGCATTATATAGCACAGTTACTAAAGTTATAGGCTGTGACATTCAATATAGTTTGTAACAGATTCAGAAGGCATCTATAGCTAATCATAGTGTAGCGACATTCTTCCTAAAATATAGAAATATTTCATATATGTATGTATATACATGTATAATTATAAAAGTCATTGTATGTATATACTAGGTAAAATTCATAAAATTATAGTAGAACAATTGCAATATTTATTGAGGGTAGAATACTAAAATGCAGCATAGACAAGACAATGCAATGATACCTCCATGTGTCCTAAAATTAAAGACTGGCCAGCTCCATGTGCTGTCCTTTTATGAGCAGTATTGAAAGGAACACAGAATTAGAATAACGTAGCACACTAAAATAGGATTGTAATGGTGTTGGTAAAAACTGCTATTTCATGTGTGAAGTAGTTTAGGATGAGGAAATGTACATTATTATTTAAATTATGAACAGTACAGCAGCACTGTAGAGGATAATAATATAGCTCTTGTTATAGGAGACTGTATAGTTTAGTAAAATATTAAAATTATAGGCAGAAAGAACACAGCTTTATTACTATCAATATTGGAGGTCATAATAATTTAAGAGGCCCCTGAGGGCCATTTGCAGTGTCTGCAATTTGGAAGCTTTGCAAAGATGTCTCTAATTGGCACATATTTGCTGGAGAGTCCGCTGGAGGCATTTCTACTAATATGACTTCATCACACACATGCAGCTTCTAGTGACCAAAATTCCTGCTGGGGACTTTGCAGGCATCGTTTCCCTTAATCCAGTGGTTACAGACCTAGACAACATTGCCCCGCGGGGGTCATTTGGCAATGGCAGAAGACACATTGTAGGGGAAGGGGCAGTGCTACTGGCATCTAGTGGACAGAGGCCAGGGATGCTGCTAACATCCTACAAAGCCCAGGACAGCCCCCGACAACAAAGAATTGTTCGGCCAAATATTTCAACAGTGCCAATGTTGAGGAACCCTACTCTAATCCTTAAGGATTATTAGGGATTTTGTCTTTACAAATTAATAGAGGCCATTAACCTTCAGGATCCCCATTGACATCTAAATTGTGGAGGTTGACTGTATCAATGTTGGGAATCTCTTCCATAGTGTAAGAGAGTAAACTACAGATTCAATAAAATAGCAATCTAGCTACATTATATCTTAAACTATTCAGGTGGCAGCCTCCTTGTTATCCAGGCCTCAGCAGTTTTCCACCGAACACCCAGGAATGCTCTCTCACTGCCTGCTGTTTCATTCACACCACAGTACTCACTCGGATCTGTCATTTTCTCATTTACTGCCAGAGTCCCCTCCTCATACCCTATGTGGCAGGGATTCATCTGTGTTGACTGTTGTATCCTCAATGCTTGGAGTAACTTCCCAACTTCAGTGACACCCAGAAAGCATTAGCTGAGTGAATGAATAAACCGTCCACACGATATTATTTATCAAAACCTTCTGTTTACAAGGTACTATGCAGAGCCCTTTACAACATTTCATGTAAATCTTGGGACCACTAAATCTTGGATGCACTCAGTCTCAACAAGCAAGTTACCCAAAGATACTAGGGCCGATGAGAAACAGGGCCTTACTCCACACTTTTACCCTTAACCATAACAATATGCAGCTGGGTACCATAGTCCCGTCTTTTATCAGACACCAGTTCCCTCTTCTAGGTAGTAAGTCAAGATACCAGTACTTTCTAGTTTAGGATATTATACTATGCACTAATGCTAATATACTGCTAATGGTCCCAGAGCATGTGTTCTATTCACTTAGCCACCTGTCAGCTTCCCCACATCACTTTCTTTTCATGTGACGTGCTATCATCAAGACTCAGGAATAATTCAGCAGCATTTGGACATTGTAAAGGCATATAAAATAGTAGATTATATCAATACTTGTGTTGCCTATTATTAGAAACAGCATATTGTAATATGACATGATGGCTTCATTTTTACTACATTCAAAATACAATACTTTCCACTCTTATGCACATTACAGGCAATGTAGGGTTGTTTAAACCAGGGATCAGCAAACATTTTTCTTAAAAAACCAGAGTAACTGGTTTCGACTTGGTGGGCCTTATTGTCTCTGATGCAACTATTTAACTCTGCCATTACAGCTCCAAAGCAGCTATGTTCTAATAAAACTATACTTAAGGACACTGAAATTCAAATTTCATATATTTTTATATGCCAAAACTATTATTCCTTTGAGGTTGTTTTTTTTCTTTTGCAAGTATTCAAAAATGTAAACACCACTGTTATTCTGTGAGCTATAGAAAAGAGGCAGCAGGACAGATCTGATATGTGAGGCCTAATCTGTCAATCTCCTGATTTAGAATATCGCTGCTGCCAATTTTTGAAGCTCTCATGATGAGTTAGGAACATCCTTGCAACATTACAGATGTGTACACTAGAATAGTGTCAGTACTATGGATATTGGAAGTACTGTACTACAAATGTAGTACTTTAACATCATAAAAAGTAGCATTATTTCAAACGCTGAAAGTACCCTAGTATAATCTAATGACTTATATTCATATAATTTTTAATATAAACAACATAATTCACTATAGTGTGCTAGTGTTACTGCTACTTGAATTGTAGGGCAAAAGGTATAGGTTGACATAATGCAGTTCAGTACAGTATCTTATTTCTGTTCCCACAATTATATATAATAAAGTGAAGCATAAAATCACAGTGCTTCTGCCAGCATTGGCCACCTCAAAGCACTTACTTTCTTTAGACTATGCTGTAACGTGTGGTCCTAAACCATAGTATTGTGTGTAATATTACCGCTATATCCTACAATGGGTAGGTTGTCAAAATCTTGTTATAAAAATTCTACCACAAGATCCTATACTAAACAACCCATGTTTTAATTATCCTAGCTCCAAATGGTCAGCAATAAACTAGTAAAGAGAGAGGAATATTTGGCATCTTTTAAATAAGATACTGTCAGCCAGGCGCGGTGGCTCAAGCCTGTAATCCCAGCAATTTAGGAGGCCGAGACGGGCGGATCACGAGGTCAGGAGATCAAGACCATCCTGGCTAACACGGTGACACCCCATCTCTACTAAAAAAATACAAAAAAAAACTAGCTGGGCGAGGTGGCGGGTGCCTGTAGTCCCAGCTACTAGGGAGGCTGAGGCAGGAGAATGGTGGGAACCCAGGAGGCGGAGCTTGCAGTGAGCTGAGATCCGGCCACTGCACTCCAGCCTGGGCGACAGAGCGAGACTCCGTCTCAAAAAAATAAATAAATAAATAAATAAGATACTGTCACCCATGGTGTAATATGCCCCTACTAGCCAGAGCATCAAGAAGAGTCCTAAATTACAGTCATATTGTCCTTATATTGAGAAACGATTCGATATTGTCCTTGAGCATGCTATTTAGTTATGCCACCACACAATCTTCAAGCTCTAGCAATCATTGCAAGGCAGAGATGGGGGCATTTGTTGAGTGCTGACTGTGGAAAGCACTTCACAATCATTATGTGACATAATTCCTCACAGTCAAAGCTGGCTCAAGCCATGAGAAGGCATGCGTTGCAGATGATAGGTCTAAGGTTCCGAGAGGTTACCCAACTTGGCCAAGTCACAGAGGCGGTGATGGACAAAGCTAGAATTTGAAGCCAGCCTACTGGTCCCAGAGCATGTGTTCTATTCAGTTAGCCACCTGTCAACTTTCTCCACATCACTTTCTTTTCATGCCATGTGCTGTCATCAAGACTCAGGAAACAGCAATTCCATTCAGTCATATTCAAGTGTACTGTCTATAATACTGGTCCAGATTAAGAATTCCAAATCCAAAAATCCAAACTCCAAAATCCGAAAATTTTTGAGTGGTGTCATGATGCTCAAAGGAAATCCTCACTGGAGCATTTCGGGTTTCAGATTTTTGGAATAGGGATGCTGAACTGGTAAGTATAATGTAAATATTCCAAATTTTTTTTTTTTAATGTGAAATCTGAAGCACTTCTGGTCCTAAGCATTTCTGACAGGGAATACTCAACCTGTACCATCATTACTAGTGTATTATTCCATATACTGTTTTAACAGATAGATCAGCAATATTGCCAATCCACAACATAGTGCCCCAATGCCACTCTATCATCTATTTCTACAGCAATAGCATTATTATATTCCATATACATTTTTAAACAATAACACTACCCTCCCTTGTACATAATCCTACCTTACTTCTAGTTATGAGAACAATACAGCTGCTATGCTAATGCCACCTGTAGTTTTAGTAGCAACAACAAAAGTGCAATTATGGAGCCCACTGGTCTATACTCAGTGTATATTGGATCTGAGAAACCACCTTTGTGACTGCAGTTTTACAGGGAAATAAAGAAGCATCATTACTCTTCAAAAGTAGGACTTTGGACTGAGATTTCTCCATTTTTACATGCAAATGGCCAGACACACAGGAATCTCTCAGGTTCTGTGCCATCTCTGATAGTAGAAGTAATCCTTTTGCTATACCATTCTATATGATGGTCCTATGATGTTAGCATTTGTGATGATATTACCTCTAAGCCACGTCATACTTACTTTCAAAATGGAAGCAGTTCTGTCAGTATAATAACCAGTGTGTCGTATCTATAATTTCAGCAAAAATACTAACACAACCATGCTAATACTTACATAGCAAGTATTTTCTGAAGAGAGATACTACTCAAGTATGTACTGAATTGGTACTATTCCAATATATACTGAAATGATAATGCATTTTAGTTTAGTTTCTGATTGAATACACATAAGAGTCCCAATATTTATAATTTATAGATTTATACCAGTATTGTATGCTCTGCTGTCTGTATTTGTCATCAAACATGTTATTATTTTTTACCATAATATAGTGCAAAAAATATAATGCATATAGACAAGTGCAATAATACATGAATAGTGTGCTGTGCAGAGCAATCTACATTGTTTGCATTATTAGCAGGAATATTATTATGCTCCATTATAATATGCTTTCTCTAATACCAAGGTAAAGAGTGATGTGAACAACATTTTATTTTTATCATTTTAGACACAACAGTGATGCCATAAAGAATTGAGATCTCCAAAATGGATGGCAACAATTACATTAATGGAGCTAGCTATATTGTAATTATTCATCATCTGCTTGCTGCTAGACAATATATACTAAAATATAACGTACACCTTTCCTTAACTTGTAGCAATAACAACAATAGATCTGCTAATAATTTTGGTGTTATTTTAGTTCGTATTAGTATTATTTTTAGTTTTAGTGTTGTTATACTACAATATGTCATGTTCGACATACTGCTCTAACACTGCCAAAAAGAATATAATGAATATTATATAAATGCAAAGTCTTGTTTCAGTCACAGCTTCACGACTTACTCCTTGAATGATTTTGTCAAAATATCTGGTAGATTTAACCTTCAGTTTTCTCATCTGTATTATGGGGTTAATAACAGAACTCATCTCGTTCTGAGGTTTAAATGGAACAATATATCTAAATCAGGTAGCAGTTCTAGTTGCACAAGATACCAGGATGTGGTATACAGTAAGTTCAATAATTTTTAGCTGGTACTCTTTTAATCATTTTTACTATTATTTTAATACCTCATACTCATTCTGGTAATAATATTACTACCAAATTACTTAGAAACAATATCACTAAACACAGACACACACACACATATATATCCAATTACAGGTATTTGGACCAATTTTTTAAAAACAAAGTTACTATATCCTCTTATGCTATACTGAACTCCCCTCCTCTCTTCTGCTTTAAAACTACTAAGATAGCTGTAAAGTTGGAGAACCAGTGGCTTATAACAAGTGTTCTTAACCTTTTTGGGGTCAAGAACCCCTTTGAGAATCTAAAGAAAGCTACAGCTCCCTGGAGACATGAGACACATCATACTTTGCACTAACATTTCAGGGATTTCAAGAACATTTGAAGAACCTTCTAAGAATATACATTTCTCTTTTTTTGTATAAATGTAGAGGATATGAGTACATTTTTGTTACATGGTTATATTGCACAGTGATGAAGTCTGGGCTGTTCCATTTCTTTTTTTTTGGACAGAGTTTCACTCTTGTTGTCCAGGCTGGAGTGTAATGGCAAAATTTCGGCTCACTGCAATCTTCCCATCCCAGGTTCAAGCGATTCTCCTGCCTCAGCCTCCCGAGTAGCTGGGTTTACAGGAGTATGCCACCACACCTGGCTTTTTTATTTTTAGTAGAGACAGGGTTTCACCATATTGGCCAGGTTGGTCTCAAACTCCTGACTTCAGGTGATCCACCTGCCTCGGCCTCCCAAAGTGCTGGAATGACAGGTGTGAGCCACCGCGCACGGCCTGGGCTGTTCCATTTCTAAGCCTCACCCTCGATCTACTGAATGAAACCTGTCCCTGGGCTTGCTAACAGTCTCAGTGCAGTAAGAGTTTAGTACGTAGGAGGTGGAGGGGTGATTACAATTAGAGTTGAAAAGGCAGTGGGAGGTGCGGAGGAAATACACTTCACTTACAAAGTTCTCGGTTAATTCATGACACAATCGATACTGGACAAAACATTTTGTCTCTTCATTTTATAAACTGTTGAATTCTTTAAAGCAATTATTTTTTCTTATAAGTACTCCCAAGTTGACATATAATTTCAAATTTCCCACATTTTCTTAATTTATTTAATGATGGATGATAGGTAAAAATAATGTATATATGCAAATGAATTAGGTAAAATAATATTTCTGATAATAAAGGCATGCATGCTTCCCAGATGGGTAGGTGTTTTCTCAAGACCACACAATACCAGTCGCTACTATTGACCACTAAACTGGGGCTCTACATCTGTGATCGCACAAGTTCTCACAGTGAACTTGTGACACAGACGTTGCTCCATTTCACAGATTCAAAACAAACGAAATCAAAAACAAAATTGAAGCTAAAGAGTTAAGTAACTGGAAAAGGTTGCACAGCTGGTGAGTCTGGAGCCAAGATACCTCCTCAGGTCACCTGTGCTCTTTGTGGCATAAAGTACATGCTTAAAGTTATATCATGATGATCCTCAGCTGCAGGGAGCTATGACAGAAAGCTCTTATTTCAGCAACCAAAAAACATGCCAGGAAAGTGAGAGTGTGAGGGAGAGAGTGAGAGAGAAGAAGGCTGGTGCATAATGTTAAAAATATACAAGATTGAATTCAAAGCAAAAGCAGCAAAATGGGCACAACTTATTAGCAAAGAAAGCCATCAAAATGTCTAAAGCATAAGTATAGGGAATAAAGCAGATTATAAAGATCACAGCATGGAGAGACCTTAATTCACCTCTCTCAAAATGTGACAGGTCAGTAAGGGTGATGGGGATTAATTAACTCAATTAATAATACAGACCCAGTTAAGACATACTAAAGGCAATAATCTGCAAGTGCTCTCTTCCAGTGCCAACATGACATTTACACAACATAACCACACGCTTCCTTTCCTTATTTGGTCATCCATCTTGTGAGGGTGCAGAGTACCTGGGATGGGCACTGAGGGGAGCCCTGGATTATTCTGCTGGGGCTGCTACAACAAAATGCTATAAACTGGGTGGCTTAAACAGTAGATGAGTTTCTCACACTTCTGGAGGCAAGAAGCTCCAGATTCAGGTCCAACAGTGTCCATTTCTGATAAGGGCTCTCTTCCTGGTTTGCAGATGGCCGCTTTCTCGCAGTGTCCTCACATGGTGGAGAGAGCAAACCACATCTAGTGTCTCTTGCTCCTGTATAAGGCCACTTTCAGCTCAGTTCTATCAGATCAGGGCTCCAAACTTAAGACCTCACTTCACTTTAATCACTTCCTTGAATGTCCAATCTCCAATACACATGGGGGTTAGGGCTTCAACATATAAATTGAAGGAGGGGCTACATTCAGTTCATAACACCTTTCATTAGCAAGAGCCATTCCTTGAGAATTCTCTTCTCTCTACACACTCAGAAACCTTCCCAAACCCCGTTCTGGAAGATCAGTCCCATCAGTCAACATGTCTGTCCCCTAGAGTGATCATGCATGTGCATCAGTGAATTGCACTTTTATCAGAGTTACTTTGATATTCATGTAGTAACAATTCAATGGTAGTCAAAATAACAGTAATAATGATAATAATGAGGAGTGGGAGGAGGTTGAAGAAACAATACTATTAAGCACAGAGCTTAATATGTGCTAAACACAGTGCTAAGTACTTAACACACATAATCATCACAAGTCTTTGAGAAAGACACTACAATTCTTTCCATTTCACAAAGGGTGCCAAGGCACACAGAGGATAAGCAAGTTGTTGGAAGTCAAAAGGCTGAACCTGTTCCAGCGGCCCTTGCTCTGAACAACTGCATCTCGTACCATACTTACACTGCCACTATTCCTTCCTGCTGAGCCAGACTAATTCCCATTTTGGACAAGAAGTACATAAATAAATGATGCCTCAATCCAACTAGCTCCTTACAAATTTGTCAATTGAAATAGGGTTGGCCGGGCGCGGTGGCTCAAGCCTGTAATCCCAGCACTTTGGGAGGCCGAGACGGGCAGATCACGAGGTCAGGAGATCGAGACCATCCTGGTTAACACGGTGAAACCCCGTCTCTACTAACAATACAAAAAACTAGCCGGGCGAGGTGGTGGGCGCCTGTAGTCCCAGCTACTCGGGAGGCTGAGGCAGGAGAATGGCAGGAACCCAGGAGGCGGAGCTTGCAGTGAGCTAAGATCCGGCCACTGCACTCCAGCCTGGGCGACAGAGCGAGACTCCGTCTCAAAAAAAAAAAAAAAAATAGCGTTGCAGCCTTCAAAGGCCAAATGATGTTCCAGCCCGCTAGGATATGTGCATTCCATAGTTTTCTTCTTCAGAGAGTATATAATTCTTGAGGAGCCCTCTGCTCACTTATGAAGTTTACTAACTGGATCCTGAGTTGGGTACTGACTTCTTCAACTCAAGGCTGGGCTGAGTGTGTCAGGTGGAGATCTAGGAAGCTTCCATGACCTTAAAAAGAATGCTACATCTTTCCTGCTGTACAGTGAAACAGAGTCTGATTTGGACTAGATCGATCTTTCCACCTGTCTTAGCTGTAGAGGGGAAAGGAGCTTCCTTGCTGTAGTTACTTGGGCAGCATAATTTGGGTAGATTTCTAAGTGGTTGCAAGTGTCTTTTCGTTTGCCAGGGTGGTGATGTAAAAAGGTCAAGCCAGTGATCCCCTCACACCAGGTTTGGCCAGCACAGGTGCTAATAGCCTAAGGAAGTGACACCCCAAGTATGCCTCTCAACCCTCCTTTGCGCTTAGCCACTTGTGGACTGGGATCCCGTGGCACTGCCTTTTCCACTGCTCATCCTTACAATATTAAAATCATGTACAAACTCCCTTCCGCCCTTAATCACACCCAGCTGACTAAGCCTCAACTTCTGGTTAAAGGCAGATTTTTGTTTACTCTCTGCCTCCCTCCAAGCAGCTAAACATGGTTGGAGCAAAACACACAACTAGCTCACTAGTCACATTTGAATTCATGATGGCACATCTGTTTCAAATGGGCACTACCCACGACCTGATGCTCTCACTCCACTTCCACTGTATGTCACTTTCTTAATCTCCAAAACACCTACGTTATACCTTCCCTCTCCACCTCTTCAGCTCATGACCCTATCTCTTCAGTGCATGCACTCATAGCTTCACCAGCATCACACAGGGGTGCCGCCATCTTCCCACAAAACCTACTGACCTGCCTCATCTGTACTTCCTCTCTCAGTCCCCTCCTCTGATGCCCTCAGGCAGTGTCCCTGTGCTGTCAAAGGCAGTCCTTCTCCATGTGCCCCCTCCTGCCCCCTCTCAGCTCCTCAAGGACTTTGCTCCCAAGTTTATAGAGTTGATACCTCCCTCTCTTGCATCAGTAGTCCTTTCCCCTCTATGGGATCATTGCTGAGCACACAGGAAATCCTTAATGCTTTTATTTTAAAAGACCCTCTCTCTCGAGTCTCATCCTCTGAACATCACTCACTTTTTTCCTCCCGTCCTGCACAGTAAAACTCCTTCAGTTACTCTCCAGTGCTCCCAGATTATGCTTTCTAGTGACATTCTTTCCTAAACAGACACCAGGGTGGATTCCTTCCCCACCACAAGAGGGCTCTTCTTGAGGCCACCAGGAGCCTTCGTGAGGCCAAGTCAGATGTCTGCCCTCCCACTCTCATCTTACTGATTATCCCAACCATGAGTTCTTGAAACCCATTCTCTTAGCTCTCCTGCACCCCTGGCTCCCTCGGTTTCCTATTACCTCATGGGTGCTCCTTCTCCCTCCTAGCTGGTGATTCCTCCTCTCCCCACCATCTTCCATCTTGGCATGCCCTAGCACTTGGTCCTGAGACCCCCTTCTCTCTCCACTGCCCTCCCTTCGTAAGTCACCTACGTGCTGATGACTCCCAAGTTTACCACTGCAGCCAAACTCCTCCACTGAGCTCCAGAGTCACAGATCCTGCTGTTACTTTACTTACCCACATGCATATACTAGAGGTGTCTCAATCCTTTTTTTTTTTTTTTTAGATGGAGTCTTGCTTTGTTGCCCAGGCTGGAGTGCAGTGGTGTGATCTTGGCTCACTGAAACATCTGCCTCCCGCGTTCAAGCGATTCTCCTGCCTCAGCCTCCCAAGTAGCTGGGATTACAGATGCACATCACCATGCCCAGTTAATTTTTGTATTTTTAGTAGAGATGGGGTTTCATCATTTTGGCCAGGCTGGTCTTGAGCTCCTGACCTCATGATCTGCCTGCCTCAGCCTCCCAAAGTGCTAGGATTACAGGTGTGAGCCACTGCACCCAGCCAGAGGTGTCTCAAGCTTAACACACTCCTGTTTTCTGTATTTTCTCCTCCTATCCAGCTTCTCCCTATTTTCTCATCTCAGTAAACAGCTCCACCAGCCCCAGCACCATCACCTCGTAGAATAAGCCAAATGATTATGAATCACCTTTGACTCCTCTCTTCCTCACCCCACATCCAAACTCCCAGAAAGTCCTACTGACCTCCAGAACACATTCAGAATTGTTCTGCTACATTCTAACTCCACCACTAGCCTTAGTAGAAGCCATGAGATTCCCCTCAACCCCAGCAGCCTAATCAAGGTTCTCTGGGCTGCTCTCACTGCCCCACTTTTGTCCCTGAAGTCATATTCCTCATGAATAACAGATATGCTGTGTCACTTGGCACATCTTCCAGCTTTGTGCTTTGAAAAGAGGAAAAAAACATAAGATGGATCAATGGGTGAGTCAAAAGATGGCTGGGTATATGGTAAAGAAAATTCAGTCAAATGTTAGTTGTGAATTTAGGTGATAAATATACGGGAGTTCAATTGTAAAATTATTTCAATTCTTTTGTATATTTGAAAATTTTTCATAATAAAATTCTGAGTAAACAAACTTTAAAACAAATCTTCCCATTGTACTTAAGAAAAAAAAAATACAAGCTGTTTCCCTGGACTTTGAAAATCTGTAGGCGCTTCTCCTGCCTTCCTGTCCAACCCCCCAGCAGCCACCGCCCTTCATCTGCAGCGGGCTTTGTTCCAGCCTTCACCACGCCAGCCTTGTTCCTGCCCCAGGTCCTTGGCACTGGCTGTTCTTCTGCCTGGAACGCTCTTCCCCAGGGCCTCATCCTGGATGGCACCTTTTGTTGTTCAGGTCTCAACTGATATGTCACCTTGTAAAGAAGCACTTTCTTGGCCGCCGAAGCTCAGTATCTCCCCGGTTTCTTCCTATCACATGACTATTTTATTTTCATTGGAGCACTTACCATTCCCTGCCTTTTCCTATCTTCATCATCTGTCTTTAACAATGAAAATATAAGTTCTATTAAAAGACGAAAAACAAGAGTTTGGTCTTTAATTACTCTTGTGCCCCAGTACTCACTATATGTCTGTGAATAAGTAATTGTCACAACAGCTGCCACTATGAAGCAAGTATAAACATCCTCGTTTTACACAAGAAGCGTAACCTCAAACAAGGAGACGTAAACCCCAGTCTCCTTGTTTGCAAAGCAAGGATGTCAGTACCTACATCATTACTGAGAAATTCCAGGGCTTGCATTCGAAATAGTTTATTTGGTCATTTCCATTTGTTACACATTTATCATATGCCAGGCACCATGCCAACATTTAATTTAGCCTCAAAAGGTCCCTGTGAGGTTGATATTGTTCCCATTTTACTGAAGAGAAAGTTAAGGCATGTGGAGATAAAATCCGGGGCCCAAGGTCCCAGAGCCAGTCAGCAGCAGAGCAGTGTTCATATCCTGCTGTTCGTCTTGGTAACCTCTACACTCAGCTTCCCACTGTGATCTGCTACCAAGCATGGAAGTGTGGATGCCAAGGCATACACACCATTTCCTTCTTCCCTGGTTTTATCTACACCATCTCAGGGTCCTCCACTGATTGCCTTTGCCTGGCCTGTTCATTCCTTTCTTGGAAATACTCCTTTTTTTTTTTTTAAGACAAGGTCTTGCCCTGCCACCCAGGCTGGAGTGCCGTGGTGTGATCTCAGCTCACTGCAGCCTTGACCTGCTGGGCTCAAGTGATCCTCCCACCTCAGCCTCCCAAGTAGCTGGGACGACAGGCACATACCACCAGGCCAGGTTAATTTTGTATCTTTTGTAGAGACAGCATTTTGCCATGTTGCTCAGATTGGTTTCAAACTCCCGGGCTCAAGTGATCCTCCCGCCTCAGTCTCCTAAAGTGCTGGGATTACAGGCATGAGCCATTGCATCTTGACTCTTGCTTTAACCTATCTATACAACACACGCCATTGGGGCTCAGCAATAGGAAACATCCAAAACACCTTCTGCAAAGTCATCAATGTTTTGTGTGAAATGAAGACTCTTTCCTAAGAGCGTTCAGGATCCAGTAAATCTGAACGTTTAGAAGGACAGCCCTGGATTAGCGTGAAGGAAAAGAAAATCTGCCCAGGCCTGGAAAGAATAATGGTGACAGGAGTAAGAAGAATAACAGGAAGTGATGTTTGTTATGTGCTTCTAATGTATCCAGGATGTCACTAAACAGTCTGACTGTGCCCAGTAGCCAATGTAATGGCCCGGCAGGGTGTGAAGCAGTTAGCCTTATTTCAAAACCCAGCACCTTACTCACCTCCAACACCAGCTTTGCAGCAGGAACTCAGAGCCCTGCCCTTCCAGCCTGTGTCATCTCTCCAGTGCAGTGAATGCAGCACTGATGTTGCCTGACTATGCTAGAGAGGAAGTCCCTTGAGGTGAGGGGAAGACCCTTGCTTCCGTATTCCTGTGACTTACACAGTGGCTGGGACAGAAAGATCTTCAGGCAACCACCCACTCAAATCCATCCCTCCCTTGCCCACCTCCCCTGTCCAGCTCCTCCCTTACCATCCCCCCACCTCCTCACTGAAGGGACAGCCTCCAGTGCCATACCCCGCCCTCAGAGGTGGGAATAAATCTTTAAGTTAGATAGATGGGAATTTGAGCCCTGGCTTTGTGATTCATAAACAGTGTAGCTTTGGCTCAATTCCTTAACCTACCTGAGATACTGCTGTCTTCTCACCTATAAACAGGGTTAACAGAAGGCCTCACTACAGGATGATTGCGAAGAGTAAAGGACAGAAAGTAGGTCAAGTGTAAAGCTGGTGTCTGACACACAGGAAGCACTCGCTAACACAACCCATTATTTGCAGCCGAGGTATGGATACTATGCAATAGAAATACGTTTTACTCACAGACATCTTAGATTATCTCGTGTTCCTGTTAAAAACCTCAAAGGGTTCCCTGTGTCTAACAAATAAAGCTCAAAGTCCCCTGGGCGTGGTGGCTTACTCCTGTAATCCTAGCACTTTGGGAGGCCAAAGCAGACGGATCGCTTGAGGCCAGGAGTTTGAGACCAGCCTGGGAAACATAGCGAGACCTCTGTCTCTACCAAAAATACAAAAAATTAGCCAGGTGTGGTGATGCATGCCTGTAGTCCCAGCTACTCGGGAGGCTGAGGCAGGAGAATCGCTTGAACCCGGGGCACAGAGGTTGCTGTGAGCCAAGATCGCCTTACTGCACTCCAGCCTGGGCAAAAGAGTGAAACTGTTTCAAAAAAAAAAAAAAAGCCTCAAGACCTTAGCTTGTAGCCATGTTCTGACTCTGACTCATCTTACCCTCCCAGAACTCCTGCAGAACCAGCTCTCGTGCATCCCCTCCGTGTCGCCCACAGACTCCAGTTTGAGCAGCGAGGTTCTTGTCTGAGCCTCACACTGCCCCTTTCCAAATCAGCAATAAAAATTCCCAACCACATTGTAGGCATCATAAGTGGATGCAGACCATTGCCCCATGGACATGTATGAAAACCGTTTTGGTGAAAGCATGTGGCAGGAGGCCTGACAAACACCACGGAACTCTCCTAATGAATTGCAGTTTGAAACTGGGACTGCTTTTTGGTTTTAGAAAGAATGAAATTATTCCAAGGTCTGATGATGGAAAACCGTCTGGTGTCGGGAGGTGATAGGTGCTGTAGAATAACAAGAATATGAAAGGATAAGGTTTTGGAAGAAAACTTCTAAACCCACCAGAATTAAAGTGCAGCCTTTGTTTGTAAACTCATAAGATTATGGGTTTAGAATTAATTTGAGTTGAATCCTTTCCAGTTACCAGTAACCTAATGCTTGGGCCCATTATGCAATCATGACTCAGTATGTCCTTCAGAATGCCACTTTCAAACACGGTAGGAATTAAAAGACAGACTTTATAAATATTTGAAATTGCCAGTTTAAGATTAATTTGATTCATTTGTTTGCTGGTTGGGTGTAACTTATGAGAGTTGGAGTTTTTCTGTAATCATATATATCACTCATGAGTCTTTTAAAGAATTTCATTTGGAAAAAAATAGAGAGGAACTTGGTGAATCCACTGCTGAAAATATTATTAGTAAGTAATAATAGAGAAAGGGGGAAAAAAAGACACAATAAAATATGCTCCTGTTGTGTCAGGTAAACTTCCCAGCCTTTTTTTTTTTGAGATAGAGCCTCGTTCTGTCACCCAGGCTAGAGTACAGTAGCACAATCTCGGCTCACTGCAACCTCCACCTCCTGGGTTCAAGTGATTCTTCTGCCTCAACCTCCCGAGTAGCCGGGACTATAGTCGCGCACCACCACACCCGGCTAATTTTTGTATTTTTAGTAGAGACAGGGTTCCACCATACTACCTAGGCTGGTCTCAAACTCCTGACCTCAGGTGATCCACCCACCTCGGCCTCCCAAAATGCTGGGATTATAGGCATGAGCTACCACGCCTGGCCTAAACTTTTCAGTCTAAACACCATAATTTATAGATGTAGACTGCTGTATTTAGTTATATTATTGTACCTAATTTTTGAAAATATCTTTATTAAGATACAATTCACATACCACACAATTCACTCATTTAAAGTGTACAGTTCAATAGTTGTTGTATGTTCCCAAAAAGAAACCCCATATCCGTTAGCAGTCACTCCCATTTCCCTCCTCCTCTCCACCCCCGATCCCCAGCCCTAGACAGCCACTAATCAACTTCTTGCCTCTATAGATTTGCCTGTTCTGAAATGTCTGGTATCTTTCACTTAGCATAATGTTTCCCAGGTTCATTCATGTTGAAGCATGTAACTGTATTTCTTTCCTTTTGTTATTGTTGAATAATATTCTATTGTGTGACTCAACCCCATTTATCCATTTATCCATCAGTTCATGGAAATTTGAGTTGCTGCTTTTTGACTATTATGAACAATGCTGCTATGAACATTTGTGTACAAGTTTTTGTGCAGACATGTTTTCATTTCTCTTGGACAGATGCTTAGGAATAGAATTGCAAGATCATATGGCAACACCATATTTAACATTTTGAGAAACTGCCAAACTGTTTTTCAAAGCGGCTGCACCATTTTACATTCCCACTAGCATTGTGTGAGTTTTTCAATTTCTTCACATCCTTGCTGTTACTTGTTATTATCGATATCATTTTCATTATAGCCATCCTAGGAGGCATCAAGTGGCATTTTATTGTGGTTTTGATTCGCGTTTCCCTAATGGCTAATGATGTTGGGCACCTTTTCATGTGCTCATTGGCCATTGTTTATTTTCTTTGGAGTAAGGTCTGTTCAGACTCATTGCCCACTTAAAAAAAAGGGCTATTTTTCTTTTTACTGTTGAGTTGTAGCAGTTCTTTATATATCCTAGATATAAGTCCCTTCTCAGATTTAAAATTTATAAATATTTTCTCCCATTCTGTGGATTTACTTAATTTTTTAAAAATATTAAACTCTGTTGCTTCCTTCTTAGGATTTCTAGCAACTCTCTGGCTTAAATAACCCTTTAATGTTTCTCTGTGGATGTTTTCAAGAACTTCAAACCTCTGGTGTCCATAACTGAACTTCTTATCCTCCTTTCTATTTCTAGAACTACTTTCTTGTAAATCTTATCTATTCAGCCAATTGGCCAACCAAGACAGACACTAATTCCTCCTAATTCTTCTTTCTTTTCATCTCTCCCCTTCAAATAGCCTCCCACCCCCAACCCCCCCAAATTCTGTCAAACACCAAGTAGTGTTGTTTAATTTCTGCCTGCATTCATGTCTTTGAAATTGTGCATTCTGCTACATCTACTGTGAAAGTAAGTCATGTTTTCATCATCGTTCTTCCGAACTTTTTCAACAGCCTCATTCACAGCTTTGTCTCCATTTGGGCCCCTTCTAAATGCAAATACAAAGATGATACTTCCGTGGCACACTATAGGCTAACAGTTACAAGCATGGGGTCTGAAGTCATACTTCCTTACTTTAAGTCTTGGCTCTACTATTTAACTTCTCTGTATCTCAATTTCCCATCTGTAAAATGAGAAATGATAATACAGGGTTGTGTTAGGATTAAATGAATTATTATATGAAAATGCTATGAACAGTGCTTTGTGTGAAATAAACATGTAAATGTGAGCTAATATTATTATAATAATTAGTTTTTAAAAAAAAAAAAAAACTATGAATTAAATATTTTCCAAAGTTTTCTTTTTTTTTTTTCTAACCTACAGAATAAAGTTGGAATGTTTTGCTTGGTACATAAGGCATTGTGAACCTTCCATGATTTGCAGTATGAGCTAAGAAGAAGTTACCATGACTAACAAAATCCTTAGAGCAGTTTTATATCTTCCCTTTTCAAAATGTAACACTGAGTTTAGAATTGTCAGGTCTAACTGCTTTCCAGGTACTGTTGTACTACTACCACTAGTGAACATGTGCTAATGGGTTAGAGTAGCAAGCATTTTCTATGTACTGCCACCTTAATTCTTGATTCTCTGAATTGCTATGCCCAGCTTCAGAGTTGAGAAAAATGAGAGGGTAAGCCTGTTGTCCAAGATCATACAATGAGGAAGAGGAGAACCCTGGAAATGGTCCCCAGTTCTCTTGCTTTCCAAGTCCTAAGCTCTTGGCCCTGCCTCGGGAAATTTCTGAAGAGGTGTCCACAGACAGACATTCTCAAAAGCAGTGTGGGAAAGAATTTCCAGTGCTTGTTTCATGTTTATAATTCCTGAACAGAAGAATACATCTTCCATCTGGGAAGTCTTTACACTATTATCCAGACATCTGAAAATTCCTGGGACTATTAAATTGTAAATGTAGCTTCTGAAAGTTCTTGCTTAACAGAAATATAATTCTTCTTGGGGGTAAGTGTCTTCCTTTGCTGGCTAGACTACAGTTGATTAACTCATTTGGCTGAAGTCAATGGGTCTTAGACCCAACTTTCTTCTTTTCCCAGACAGCTCCTTACATATGGTGAGGGACTAGGGGAGGGTATGAGCAGTCAGAAGAGCCGTCTTTCTCTTTGAGACGTAACTAGGTATTCAGGAATTGATGAGTAACTCAGGGCCACCATCTTCACATGCCGAGGCAGCACATTCTTAACTGTGAGCACAGGAGGTCTTCATTATCTGAAGATAATTGGTGCTGGAAAACTGCGAATTAACATGAGTCCATCAAAACTTGGGACTACATTTTCAAAATAAATGGTAAAAGACAGTTACTTGGGACTTTAACTTGAAACACAAAGCTGGCAATTATGAAAACAAGTTTATTTATTTAACAAAATACAGGGCTAGATTATAATTCTGCTGTCTTAGAAAATACACAAGAATTGAGTGTTTTTTTTTTTTTCCCCGTTTTCTGACAAAATTTTATAACAGGAAAATTCAATTTGCCTTGAACTTTTGTGATATTATCATAAAGTCTCTGTCTCTCCATCAGTCTCCTTCTCTCTCTCTATCTCCCTCTCTCTCTCTTTTCCAAAATTATTCAAAGATTTCATAAATTTTCCTGAAGGCTTCTCTTAATCTTAACCTTTGGTATTCAAATCATTCTCCTTTAAAGCCCCAATTATATCCTCAAATCTGGTTGATTTTCTCTTTTGGTTTAACCCTAACTAATCTTCCTTGGTGCATGGCTTTGGGTATAGCTAATTTGATTCTTCAACTCTGAGGGACTCCGAGATCTACAGCGTCAAAGTTGGCAATTCAATTTTTGAATTTGCCTTGTATTTACATTGTGTTGTCTGATACTTACATTATACAATCACCACCATGAGACAAACCAACAAAGATGTTGACCGATGGGTTGAGACAGGAAACGGTGTTGAATGGAGAGGGCTGTGTGAGAGGGGACCATTTTAATGATTAGTATTTTAAATGTGCTATGCCTTTGCTTTCTTATGCAAACTCATACTTTTGGCACTTCTGACGTGACTCTCCCTTTAATGGCATATGGCTTTCCAAATCCCAGGCACAAAGATCCATTCTGAACTCAGGTTACCCTGAAGGCCTTCATATTACGTAGAGTTTGCTGAAATCCAAGCTTGTTTCCATGACCAACAAGGCCCAGCTGGGTTTCACAGCCCCTCGATTCTGCATCTTTATCCTCATCACATGCTTTGCCCCTTGCTCACTCTGCTGCAGCCACACTGGTCTTCTTTATTCCTTGCTAAGCCCTTTCTGGCCTCTAGACTTCCACCCTGTTTGTTCCTTCTCTCTCACTGAAACCTCTGCCTCCCAGGTTCAAGTGATTCTCTTGCCTCAGCCTCCTGAGTAGCTGGGACTGCAGGTGTGCACCACCACCCCCAGCTAATTTTTATATTTTTAGTAGAGTCGGGGTTTCACCGTGTTGGCCAGGATGGTCTCCATCTCCTGACCTCGCGATCCACCCCCCTTGGCCTCCCAAAGTGCTGGGATTACAGGTCTGAGCCACCGCATCTGGCCTGTTCCTTCTATCTTGAACACCTTTCCCATCATCAACTCTCATCCTTCAGGTGCAGTTCACTATCAACTTCTTGGAAGACTTCTGCTGACCGCTGCACTTCAAAAGGCAATATTCCCCTCAGTCACTCTTTTGCACACTCTTCTGCTTATCTCCTTAACAGCATTTAATAAAATAAATAGAGATCTTGTTTACTTTTTTATTTCTGTCTCTGAGTCCAGGGTATGTTTCAGAAAAGCAAGAGCTTTGTTGAATCCTCCTTCAAACACGCAAAGCCCATCTTAAACTTTGCTAAGTGGAAAGATGCAATTTACAATTTGCAAAGAGCTGTATGGGAAGAGCTTAGGAGCAGAGCACCCAGACTCCCTGATTTGAAGAATTTAATCAAATCTTTTCCTTGGGTCCATTGGAAGAATCTTTGCTTCTTCCTCCTATATAGAAACCAACTGAGATATTTTAGACTATGGGGAGAGCTTCACAGAAAGATTTCAAATATTAGAGATTAAATACAAAGGAAGTTATTAATTTATGTACATTCCTTTGACCTAAGAATTTTTCCCTTATTATCAAATTAATTATCTTATTTTGCCACTGAAGGAGAAGAGGGATAGGAGAAGTGGTATGGGACTCATGGGTCATGATTTTTGTCAACTTCTGCTCCAAGGTTTGTAAGGTTTACTTCAAGGGCAATTTTTCCTACTTTTCTAAAGGCTAATGAACATTGGGAATATCATGAGAAAAGTAATTCATGAGCCATACTGGGTGATCCAAATCAAGTTCTGGTTGGTGCCAAAGGGAGATAGTCTCTAAGTCCTTGGAACAAAGGAATGGTAAAACTAAACAAGATACAGAAAGATCAGAAATCCGTATTTTCCATTGCTAAGACCTCAGAAACCTATAAAAACCGTTGTTTTATGGGAACACTTAGCAAAGCACTGCCCAAGTCCATTTTAAAGTCCCAAAATCCTTTGACATATGGCAATCATTACGTGTGCTCAGCTGTCTATCTTGCACAACTCTTTCTTCTTCCCTCCCCCAAGGAAAGCATTTCTGAAGCCCTACATTTACCATATTTTACAAGAAGCACTTAGCAGCAGTGAGGCTCAAAAGCACTCTCAAGAAGACTAGCCCCAGCCAAGGATGCTGGGAGCACCAAAACATTTCTTCTCAAGATGGAAGCCTTGAGGCAAAGCTGTTTCAGATTAGAAGGGGCATACATTCCTCGTTGGGGTTTTACTTAAGAAGAAGGTTTAATGACTCAGATGTCCTAGGCAGCAAAGTGGAACACATTGTCTTGCTTGGCCCTGTCCAAAAGCATGAGGATATGTGGGCCTCATTGGCCTGTTGGGTTGTGTTGGAGTTTCCTGATGATCAGGTGATGGAAGCGACAGAAAAATAAGTCCAGGTGAACTGTTCAACATGTCTCTGTGTTTCCCTTTGCTTCAAAGATGTGCCCTATTCTTCAGCACCAGCATACTCAAAAGAAGGTATTTCTGAGTTCCTGGAAGAACAGGTGGACGCTTTCCCCCATAGACGTCTTCCTCTGGCCTTCCTATGGGAACAGATGGCAGAACATATCCATGCTGTATTCTTGGAAAAACCTCCCCGATGCGGCTTTGATGTGGTTCTTCTCAGGAAAACCATCCAAAATGTCCCAAGGAAATAAAAATAGTTGAATCCAACTGTGTAAGGCCATGCGGCCCAGACTTGGCTCTGCAATAAACTCTTTGAGAGTAGTAATATACACCTGTGTTTATCTTTTTGCCCAGCTTTTATTCACCCTTCTTCTAATAAAACACTATTGTGATTTCTCACTCCTCACTCAGAAACCACTTCTTTCTCATCATCAGCTGGGTAGTTTATGGGGAATTGACCCACTCCAAGCTCCAAGAAGTGATGTCTGAATGTTTGTTTCCACCTAAAATGTTGAAATCTAATTCCCAATGTGATAGTTTAAGGAAGTGCAGCCTTTGGTGGCTGATTAGATGAACAGATTAGTACTCTTATAAAAGAGGCCCCAGAGAGCTGCCTTCCCTTCTACTATGTGAGGAACCAGAGAGAAGGTGCCACCTGTGAATCAGAGATCGGGGATTCACCAGACACTGATTTTGACAGCGCCTTGATCTTAGACTTACCAGTGTCTAAAACTGTAAGAAATAAATTTCTGTTGTTTAAAACCTACCCAGTTTAGTGTATTTTGTTATAGCAGCCTGAGCAGACTGAGACAGGTGCAAGCCCTGATTGGCTTAAGCCATCAATCTCCCCAACTTATAGTAGCAACAATGATAGATTTAAGGAGAAGCCTGTGACTTAAGAAGCCAGTTGAATGCAATTATGTAAGGCCGTGCAGCCCAGACTCACCTGATGAGTGAGAGAATTACTTCCAGGATGTGCAGTAGTTATGCAGCAACAATGTCTGTTCCTATGAAGTTCATGGTTTAAGGACATGAGGTCAGAAGTTTTTGCTGCTACATATGGACTCCCTATAACGGCTAGGAGGGTGACTGTGGCTAATGACTCTATAAAGGAAATCAGATTCTGGGAATGACATGCTTTGGCCACCTGGATTAAGCCTTGCCTGAAGCTATACTTTGAACTTTTCCATTACCTGAGCCAATAAATCCTTTTATTGTTTAATCCAATTTAACTTAGTTTTCTGTTGATTATAGCCTAAAGAAATCTAGCTGATAGACCTATATAAAGCTAACTGCTGGGTGCAGTGACAAGCACGCTGACTTAAGACTCCAGAAACCCGAGTGCAAGGTCTCACCCTTCCCTTAAATGGCAGCATTAGTTAGGGAAGTCCCTTCTCTACTCTGAACCCAGCACTTGCAAATGAAGTAGCTGGAGTAGAACAGGATTTGCCAAACTCTAGTCAGGCAGACCAGGCTGGTCAATGAAAACATGTCTACCAGTCCTCAGTTTTGAAAGAAACATAAGGAATGGCTGTAAGTTTTCATAAAGTTAAATGTATTTTATTTAAAGGACCACCCTTTATTATGAGACTATAAAAGTATAAGGATAATGTTTATTTTATTTGTATTTTATGCTCTTAATTGATTAAAGTAGAAATCATAAACTTTCTATAGTTCTTTCCGATTTAAGTCATCCAATTGTTTCTCCTTCATGAAATCTCAAAATCTGGAGATCCCTGGGCCAGATAATATTCTAAGGAAACCTCTAAATATTTTTTTAGATTCAATAACTTTTCTATTTTATAGGGATATGTATTCAACACATGTAAATAATTTAACAGAATTCAATGCAATTTAAAAGTAATTATAAAATACTTAAAGTTAACCATAGTTATCTGGATACTGAAGATACAAATGTCAAAGAACCATTCCCTGTGGAAGGATTTTTCTTTTTTTTTTTAACTTAAGGAAGGAAGGGGTTGGTTGTGTTGTGCTTATTTTCTTTTTCATTTAGGTGTAGATACTGTAAATGTTGTCAAAAGTTCTTCCTTTGTAATTCTTTAAAATCCACAATTATCAAAAGACTGAGAATCTAATTCTCATTTTTATACAGTTGTCCCAAGACAATAGTTGACTATTTTTCTTCTCAGAGGAAATCCTCTCCACAGCTACAAAATCATTATCTACTTCTCTAGGGGCTTTATTCCACATTCCTGGAGTGAGTTTTAGAAAGCTGGTTTAGAAAGTTATAAATCTTTTTCTGTTTCCCTGAGATAATTGTCTGAATGTTAAGATTTACTAATATATTTCTCAGCCTTTATCCACAGCTCACAATCCTCATCAAATCATGACTTCATAAGCAACTCCTTTTAAATTTTAGCTTACTTTGGAGGTAAGGGAAACTCCAATCTAGGGGATAAGATAAAAATCATGGAAAGATGGCAAGCAGGTACTCCTGAAGTGACAATGTTTTTTTTTTGTTTTGTTTTGTTTTTTGAGATGGAGTCTTGCTCTGTCACCAGGCTGGAGTGCAGTGGCGGGATCTCCACTCACTGCAACCTCCATCTCCCAGGTCAAGAGATTCTCCTGCCTCAGCCTCCAGAGTAGCTGGGATTACAGGCATGTGCCAACATGCCAAGCTAATTTTTGTATTTTTAGTAGAGATGGGGTTTCACCATGTTGGCCAGACTGGTCTTGACCTCTTGACCTTATAATCTGCCCGCCTCAGCCTCCCAAAATGCTGGGATTACAAGCATGAGCCACCATGCCCAGCCTCCTGAAGTGACGATTCTGCCATCAAAAGACAAATCCCACCAGCCTACAAAGAAGGGAAAAGGACATTCAAACTCTAATTGATTTGAATTTAAGATTCAACTTGATTCTGGATCTGAGGACATGAGAGCTATATTTTTAATGTTTTTTCTTAATTTATTTTTTTGAAATTTGGAAGCAATCACAAGTTACAGAGTTACAAATAAGGTACAAAGAGTTTTTTCTCTGAACCATTTGTGAGTAAGTTGTCTGATGTCCTGTTGCCATGCAGTGGCTTTCCTAGTATTAAGGATGCCCTCTTACATAACTACAACAAAACCATTGAAAGCAGGAAACTAACAAGGATATCTCACTACCATCTAATCCTCAGATCCCATTCAAGTTTCACCAGTAGTCCCAATAATGCCAATTATGACAAACTGATCCATTTCAGAATCACATATTAGATTTAGTTGTCACGTTTCTTTAGTCTGGAAAAGTTGCTCAATCTTTCCTTGACTTTCATTGTCAACCTTTCCTTGACAATATTTGAGAGCTGTGCAAAGAGTGTGTGCTGTGAGGCTCTGCCTGTCTGGCTTTGCATTTCCTGGCTGTGTGTTCCTAGGTGAGCTACTTCACTTCTCTGGGCTTTAGATTCCTCACCTCCAAAGTGGGAATGGCAGTGCCCACAAGAGGGTTATTGTAAAGATTACAAATGGGCATCAGCATACCATGGCACCTAGTTAGAAGATCATAAATCTCCCCTCCAACATGGGAGCTGGCACAGTGAGATCAGCACTGAGATTTTCAAAGTTTTCCGACATCATGAGCTTTACTATTACTTTAGGCACATTTGGTTTCCTGAATGTGGTGCAACCAGAGGGCCCACGGCTGACCATCCCTTTCGTGTTTGCATTTGAGAGCCATAAGCAGGCCCCATCAATGAAAGAAAAGCATTCTGCATGCCACGCCACATGAAAAATAGCTTCAAAATGAGTTGTAAAGGAAAATGTGTTCCTGGATGGCATGGGAAGAACATTTCATGGTCAAGCTAGACACCTCTGTTTGATGTTTAAGGGTCTTATCAACTAGACGAAGAAGAGATGGTAACACAAGAAAACAGAAAAGAATGGAACATAGCAAAGAAAGGAAACTCCAAAGTTGGCCTGTCACTCCTGGATGAAAGGCTAAGTCGTCTGCTAACATGCAGCCTGTGGTTAGCTGGATGTCAACGCTGCAGACATGGAGGATGACCTCACTGGAAAACAGAATGACAACCCTCCTCAGCCTTGGGAATATGTGCACTAGACAAATGATCTTGATTCAGCTAAGCTAACTTACAGATGATATAAACCCAATCAGTTCCTCATTTTTCATGCTAATAGATGCAGAGTCAGCCTGGGAAGGGGGAGTGAATGAGGGTGGCTGCTGGCCAAGTCCCCTTCAGAAGATCCCACCAGCCAACAGAGTCTCCTTGAAAAGATTTTCTTGTCCCAGAGAGCAGCCAACTTTTGTGAACTTGAGCAATAGTCATCATAACAAAACTCTAGGTTATCAAAGCAGGCATATGGTCCTAGAGCTTGCTGCCGTGGAAAGTGACTTCTAACTCCACACAACAAGGATTTGGGTTTGCATTGGACTGAGAGACACTTCTTGAAGGCTCCCCGACTCAGATCTGAGCACCTCTGTCACTCACCCATGGCTACGCTTCCAGCCTCTGACACCTGAGACCTGACTCCACGTGAAGCTAGCAAAACAGCAAAATTTGGCATTACAGCCCTGATACAAGCTTTTTACAGTTCACAAAGTGTTTCCATATTCATGATTTCATCTGTCCCAACTCTGTGAGGTAGGATGACCATGTATTGCTATCTCTCTGTCCCCTCAGAGACTAAGAAATTGAGGCTCAGAGAGGCTAAGTGATGAGCCCCAGAACACATAGAGAGGTAATGGGAGAGCTACGATTTGAATCTGGGTCTATCACCAGAGTCCATGCCCTCTCTATTATGCCACAAGCGTCATACTTCAATTAGTGAGGTTTATGCTGTCAGTTTTTTTAAAAAAAGAATTGAATCACTACACCACCTGAGATCTCAGATGTGGCTGAAAAACAACATTATGAAAGTCATCCTAATGTGGAAGTCAAATGTGAGGTCCCTGGAGCAAGCCAGTAGGGAATTTGGAGGCCATCAGTTGCCACATACCCTTGGCTCACCAAAAACAGCCTCAGCATGACTGCTGCTTAGAAACTTAAAAGGAGGACGATGGGATGAGAGTAGGGAGTTACCAGCAGGGTTGTGCTCTTGTCCCCACATCCCTTTGTTGCTGGAGTGACCCACCCTTCATTGAGGTAAATCCTCCAATATGTTGGCAAGACCCCCAGGCTATACATTCAAACGCATTCACTATCATATGGGAAAGATGCATGTTTGTTTAAAAAGTCAGGTTCTTTAACTTCTATGACTCTTACAACTTCCTAAAGGCCCTCAGGCTCTTTGTTGAGCTGAAGAACCAAATTAGGCTTAATATGATCTAATGTGAAGGTCTAAATTATGCCTTGAATATACTTTCAGGGAGATGAAAGGACCAATATGCTTATAAAGTTCTATTACTCTTTAAAAAAAAGACTTTTAAAATTTTGGAAGTACCTCCTGGCTAGGGAAAGGATTAGATGCCCGGCTTTTAGTTCATTACTTCTGATATAAACACCCGGTATGCCCAGTGTTCGGCATCAGCTGACTGTCTTTACACAAACTGAACATATGCAGGGCCTTGGGCCTTTGTCTCTGAAGTCAGTTTAATGACTAGGGCAAAGTGAGATGTTTTGTCTGATTAAAGGCTCTGCTCTTCAAAGTCATACCTTCTTCCATTTGGGAAATGACAATGTTTATGGCTCCTGTGCCCAGTTGGTGGATGGACGGAGTGGGTAATGAGCAAATCTCTCTCTGTGCCTGAAAATACCAGTCTTGGTTAAAAAGAGAAAAAGAAGAGGTCCACTGGCCCATATGCTGGGCAAATCGCCCCTGACTCTTCCATATGATGGAAGCCCAATGACATGTAAATCCTTATTGCCTTATTAGGTGCTATCTATCAGGCACAGGCACCAGTTGCATGAGTAAAAATAAATGCAGAGGCATGCTGCTTGTATTTTAAAAATATTTCTAATTTTAATAAGTAACATGTTTATTACAGAAATTTGAAAACTACAGAAAACGAAACCAAGAAAATCACCCACTATCTTGGAATCCAGGGATCAACCTATTATCGTCTTGTTATATATGTTTGTATTATTCTCCAAGTGTTTAATACAAGCATTTAAAAAAATGTGACCTTGGGGGGCGGAGCAAGATGGCCGAATAGGAACAGCTCCAGTCTCCAACTCCCAGCGCGAGTGACACAGAAGACCAGTGATTTCTGCATTTTCAACTGAGGTACTGGGGTCATCTCACTAGGGAGTGTTGGACAATCGGTGCTGGTCAGCGGCTGCAGCCTGACCAGCGAGAGCTGAAGCAGGGCGAGGCATCGCCTCACCTGGAAGCGCAAGGGGGAAGGGAATCCCTTTTCCTAGCCAGGGGAACTGAGACACACAACACCTGGAAAATCGGGTAACTCCCACCCCAATACTGCACTTTAAGCCAATTGGCACACCAGGAGAATATATCCCACAAGTGGCCGGGAGGGTCCCACGCCCACGGAGCCTCCCTCATTGCTAACACAGCAGTCTGCGGGGATCTATCCCCAAGGCAGCAGGGAGGCAGGGGGAGGGGTGCCCACCATTGCTGAGGCTTAAGTAGGTA
>NW_016815071.1:0-217 GCF_001698545.2 Rhinopithecus bieti
CATCACCACCATCATCACCACCATCACCATCATCACCACCATCACCACCATCACCATCATCATCACCACCACCATCATCACCATCATGATCACCATCATCACCACCATCATCATCACCATCACCACCACACCATCATCATCACCACCACACCATCATCATCATCACCATCACCATCATCATCATCATCACCATCACCACCATCACCATCATCACCAC
>NW_016815072.1:0-1102 GCF_001698545.2 Rhinopithecus bieti
CATTATCTGTGGATATTCAATTATTTTCAAGAAGCCAAAATAAGCTCCTAAATGTTTCTTCACAGATTCTACCAAGTAGTTTTTCCAACCTGCTGAAACAAAGGTTTAACACTGTGAGATGAATCCATACAACACAAAGCAGCTTCAAAGAAAAGTTCTTTCTAGTTTTTACTGGGGATATTCGGTTTTCCACATATGCTTTAATATGCTGCCAAATGTTTTTTTCAGATCCTCTAAAAAGAGTGTTTCCAACCTGCTGAATGAATAGAAAAATTAGACTCTGTGAGATGAATCCACCCCTCACAAAGCAGTTTCACAGGTAGCTTCTTTCTAGTTGTATTTTCAGTGAATATTTGGTTTTTCTGCATAGGCCTCAATGTGCTCCCAAATGTCCCTCCAGAGATTCTTCAAAAAAAGTGTTTTAACCTGTTTAATCAAAAGGAAGGTTGCACTCAGTAAGATGAATCAGCATATCACAAATCAATTTCACAGATAGCTTTTACCAGTTTTATGTCATGGCATTCTGTTTTTCTCCATAGGCTTCAGTGGGCTTCTAAATATCCCTTAGCATTCTCCATAAGGAATGTTTCCAACCTGCTAAATCTGAAGAAAGGTTTATCTCTGTGAGATGAACCCATACATCACAAAACAGTCTCACAGATAGATACATTCCAGTTTTTACATAAGGATATTCTGATTTTCTCGTTAGGCTTCAATGGGCTCCCAAATGTCCCTTCACAGATTCTCCAAAAAGAGTGTTTCAAGTCTGCTAAACCAAAGGAGATACTTGACTCTGTGAGATGAATCCACGCATCACAAAGCAATTTCACAGATAGCTTCTTTCTACTTTTATCTAGAGGTATTCGATTTTGCCCATAGGCCCCAATGGGCACCCAAATGTTCCTTCACAGAATCTCCAAAAGGAGAGTCTCCAATCTGCTGAATCAAAGGAAAGGATTAATTCTGTGAGGTGAATGCACACATCACAAAACGGTTTTACAGATAGTTTTTTATAGTTTTTATCTGCAGATATTTGGGTTTTCCCCATAGGCCTCAATGGGCTCCCAAATGTCCCTTTGAGGATTCTCACAAAAGAGTATTT
>NW_016815073.1:0-1245 GCF_001698545.2 Rhinopithecus bieti
TATATATATATATATATATGTATTTTTTAAGACAGAGTCTCGCTCTGTTGCCCAGGCTGGAGTGTAGTGGCGTGATCTCCACTCACTGTAACCTCTACCTCCCTGGTTCAAGCAATTCATGTGCCTCAGCCTCCCAAATTGCTGGGATTACAGGCATGCACCACCACACCCAGCTAATTTTTGTATTTTTAGTACAGGCAGAGTTTCACCATGTTGGCCAGGCTGGTTTGGAACTCCAGACCTCAAGTGATCCACCCATCTCGGCCTCCCAAAATGCTGGAATTACAGGTGTGAGCTACCGCGCCTGGCCAAACTTGCTTAAAATAAAGGTGATTCAGGGTTGGTTGCACAACAGGTAACAAATCCTCTCTGAAGCAATGCATCCTTAACTTGAATACAAAGAATCCGCACAGATAAAGGCCCCCCAAAAATGAGTTCACAATTAAAACACACATATCACTGTCACCCCCGCCACTGCCACTACTACTATCACCACCACTACCACAAGAAACAGCAAGTAGAAAACAAAGGACAGATTCAGATCTGTACATATTTCAGATTTTTAAATAATCAGATATGAAATCTAAAACAAAATATTTAAATATCTGAAAAAGTAAAGAAAATGACTAATGAAAAAAATGAAAAGGCAATGTAAAAAGAACCAAATCTTCCAGAAATGAAAGATATAATCAATGGGTTAAACAGAAGATTTGACACAAATAAGGAGTGAATTAGTAAATTAGAGAGTTCTGAAAACAAGACTCAGAATGCAGCACAAGCTTAATTCTTGCTTATTTCTTAATAAGCAAGAAATAGAGTAAGAAAGTCTAATATATATAAATAGAAATATTTGAAAGAGATCAGATTAGCAGAATAGAAAAGAGCAAATATTAGAAGAATAAATACTAAAAGCAGCTTGGAAAGAAAAAAGACAGCTTAGCCAGGCGTGGTGGCTCACGCCTATAATCTCAGCACTTTGGGAGGCTGAGGCGAGTGGATCATCTGAGGTCAGGAGTTCGAGACAAGCCTGGCCAACATGGTGAAACCTCATCTCTACTAAAAAATACAAAAATTAGCCGGGCGTGGTGGCACGTGCCTGTAGTCTCAGCTACTCGGAAGCCTAAGACAGGAGAATCCCTTGAATCCGGGAGGCAGAGGCTGCAGTAAGCCAAAATTGCGCCATTGCACTCCAACCTGGGAACACAGTGAAACTTCATCTCAAAAAAAAAAAAAAAAAAAAAAAAA
>NW_016815074.1:0-206 GCF_001698545.2 Rhinopithecus bieti
CTTTTTTTTTTTTTTTTTTGCGATAGAGTCTCGCACTGTCGCCCAGACTGCAGTCCAGTGGCACAATCTTGGCTCACTGCAACCTCCGACTCCAGGTTCAAACCATTCTCCCGCCTCAGCCTCCTAAGTAGCTGGGTTACAGGTGCATGCCACCACACCCGCCTAATTTTTGTATTTTTAGTAGAGACGGGGTTTCAGGCTGGTCT
>NW_016815075.1:0-208 GCF_001698545.2 Rhinopithecus bieti
ACATTTTAAACATGTGTGGTTTGTGGTATGTCAGTTATACCCGTTAAAAAGATCATAGTATTTGCAGAAATACTAGACTTTCGTAGATTTTAAAAAGGGAATAATTGGGATGTAAAAAAGGGAATAGAGGTACCTGTGGAAGGAGTCTCTGTACTCTCAGTTATAGAATTTAATTTAGGCTGTAGTGATTTTCAGTAGGACACAGACC
>NW_016815076.1:0-2028 GCF_001698545.2 Rhinopithecus bieti
CATGTTTGTATGTAAGAATAAAATAACTTTTTAAAACAACAACCTCCAGTCCAAAGGATTAAAATAAAATTATCTATATCATTTTTTGTTTACAAATATATATGCGTCCTGTATATAGTACTATAATATATAATATACTATCATTTCAATATGTAATATCTTACCTATACACTTTTGCACTTGTATTATCTATATACCTACATTACATGTATATATTATGTCTAATGTATTAGATATATAGTATTGTATCCATGCATATTATATATTATATATATCAATTTATGTATACCCTGTTGTAATATAAATATATGTTATATTGTATACTTTGTATATAGTATTATAAATATATGCATATACATTTATAATACACAGCATACAGATAGTAATTATGTACCTATGTTTTTATTTATATAATCTTTAGAAGAGTTTATTTTGTGGGGCAATGGTATCATAGTTTTTGTCAAGTTTAGCCTAAGGATGTGGAAGGAAAGAAGGAATTACACAAATAAATGAAAGCAAACTTGATATCACAGAACACTAATGTAGCAGTTGTAGGAGCTAAGGAAGCTTGGATACAAAATTGAAGCCTACTCCCAGTTGGTTTTCAAAGCCAGTCCAAAGGTCTTAGCAATGAGAGTTTAAGATAGGGGCAGAAGAATATGTTATAAAAAGATTTTCTTTGTTTTTGGGTAGGATAGTGTATTAGTCTATTCTCACAGTGCTATAAAGAAGTACCTGAGACTGGGTAATTTATAAAGAAAAGAGGCTTAATTGGCTCATGATTTTGCAGGCTGTTCAGGAAGCATGGTTGGGTGAGTCTCAGGAAACTTACAATCATGGCAGAAGACAAAGGGGAAGGAAGCACGTATTCACATGCCTAGGAGGGGGACAGCGCAGCAGGAGGTGCCACACACTTTTAAACAACAAGATCTTATGATAACTCACTCACCATCATGAGAACAGCAAGGTGGATATCCGTCCACATGATCCAATCACCTCCCAGCAGTCCCTCTCCCAATTTTGCGGATTACAATTTGACGTGAGATTTGGGCGGGGACACAGAGCCAAACCATATCAGATGGTTTATAAGTAATCCAGGAACAAAAGAGCAAATACTGCATGATTCTAAGTATATGTGTGATATGGTTTGGCTGTGTCCCTACCCAAATCTCATCTTGAATTGTAGTTCTCATAATCCCCACATATTGTGGGAGGGACCTGATGGGAGATAATTTAACCATGGGGCAGTTACCCTTATGCTGTTCTCATGATAAGGAGTGAGTTCTCACAAGATCTCATGGTTTTATAAGGGGCTTTTCGTCCTTTTGTTTGGCACTTCTCCTTGCTGCCACCAAGTGAGGAAGGATGTGTTTGCTTCCCCTTTTGCGATGATTGTAAGTTTCTGAGGCCTCCCCAGCCATGCTGAACTGTCAGTCAATTAAACCTCTTTCCTTTATAAATTACCCAGTCTCAAACACGTCTTCATTAGCAGTGTGAGAACAGACTAATACTATGTGGAATTTAAAATAATCAAACTCACAGAAACAGAGAGTAGGATGGTGGTTATCAGGGGCTGGACCCTGGGGAGAATAGGGAGCTATTTGTCAAAGGGTACAAAGTTTTAGTTATGTAGGATGAGTAAGTTCTGAAGACCTAATGCTAAGCGTAGAGACCATGTGAAACAATACTGTACCGTATACTTGAAAGTCACTAAGAGGATAGACTGTAAGTGTCTCACTGCTAAAGAAGAAAGAGGAAGAGGAAGAAGTAGAGGAGGGGGAGAAAATGTCAGATGATTAATCTGTCAATTGGCTTGATTGTGGTGATTGTTTCACAATGTATACATATATCAAAACATCAAGTAGAACACTTTAAATATATACAATTTTTATTTGTCAACTATATCTCAATAAAACTGAAAATATAAAAATATAAGCTGGAAGCATGCCCCTCACCTTTAGAATTAGAATCTGGATTTTAACAAGTTGCTCTAGGGACTTACTTGAATATTAGTAGATAACTAGGGCA
>NW_016815077.1:0-1121 GCF_001698545.2 Rhinopithecus bieti
AGACTCCATCTCAAAAAAAAAAAAAAAAGAAAAGAAAAAAGCAATTAATATAAAAAAGATTTCAGAAGTGCTTCAAGAAGCTGACAAGAGCCTAAGTCAGTTTTATAAGAGACTCTATAAAGCATTCTGGCTTTACACCCCATTTAACCCTGAGGCTGCTGAAAATCAGTATATAGTGAATACTTCATTTGTAAAGCAAGCCCAGGGTAACATCAAACAGAAGCTGTAGGCATGAATATCATCCAGTCTATAAAAGTGGCCACCAAGGTGTATGTTAACTGTGACCAAGGAACAAAATGAGAAAGAGCAAAAGCAACAAGCGTGGCAGCTAGGCACGCCAAGGATTAAGTCCTCCCCAGCCCGGCTCTACCTAAAAAAAGAAGGAGCCAGGGACTGGTGCTGGGAAAAGAGCAAAAGAAAAAGAAAGACTAAGAGTAAGTGTGAAAAAGAGAATCAGAAGAAAACAGGAGAGACAGACAGCAGTGCGCGGGGGCAGGGCCCGTGCCGCCCGGCCCCGCCAGCTGGCTGTAGGAGCAGGGGAACTCAGGAAGGAACAAAATAAATAAAGACTTAAGAAAAAAAGCCAATCTGTTAGCAACAGCTCTTATAAAAAGAGAGATTAGCAATGTGAGAGGACATGGATGCGGATGTGGACGTGGAAGAAGTTAGGCAAGGATTCAAGAGCCGGGCAACGCTAGAGAGAGATCAATGTGCGAGACGCAAAAAGAGAGGACACTAGAAGGGTGAATGTTCAGAAGGCAATAAAGGCAATGGCCAAGGCCGCAAGACGAAGAGGCCATCGGCCAAGGGTTGCCGCACCTTGGAGGAACCAAATACTGATCTGATCAGGCTGGCAGGAGCTGAAGAAGGCAAAGACTAGGGCAGACTAGGCACCTTCTCATTAGGCTCCCAGGAGCCCATGGTCACATTGGAAGTTAAAAGCAGCAGGATTCTGCCGTATCTGAATTCCAATTTCTCACTGATGGCTAAACCACTAGATAGAGTTACAAAGGTGGGGAAGAAAAAGAACCCCTCCTCTAAGAAATTTAAACGGGAGAAAGAGCCATACCTTGTGAAAACTTGCTTATAGACTTTACAGAACTGCCTCATGCTGGAGGCTA